>NW_024884711.1:34249313-34454981 GCF_019232065.1 Centrocercus urophasianus
GCGGCCGCACTTACTTGCAGTCGCGGTCCTCCAGGTCGAAGTGCGGATTGAAGTTGATCATGATCCGCTGGTAGGGCTCCGGGGCCTGGATCAGCCACTCGCACTTCTGGCTGGGGTGGTAGGACTGGGGGTAGCCGGGGGAGGTGAGGTACCCGGGGCTTAGAATTTTGATCGTGTCGCCACATTTATCTGTAGTGGAAGAAAAACAGGTTGGCTTGTTTTTGGCACTTCAAGGGGATGACAGCCTTCCTCAAGCAAACTTTTGCTGTGTGCTTGCACAAAGCCATCTCTGCTAAATTTTCCGAAAGGAAGAGGCCTGACTCTCTGCATCCATCCATAAATCCAACATCAGGCACAAGATCCCCCCTTCCTGATCTTTAAAAGCTCTCCCAAGCAAACACTGCCCATACGGTGTTCAACTCTCTCCTCCCAACACTGCTAACACTGGCTCAGGAGGTGTCACAGACCCAATTATCCCCCAAAGTATAATCTCCTTAACGATGAAGTTTTCAGGAAAGCTGTGGGAGGGCAACTAAAAGGAGGCCGCCTGACCTCTGTCCAAATGAGCCTGGTCAGTGTCACTGGGATGGTCCTAGGGATTCCTGCTCCTTGCAGCAGACCCTCCCCTTGCTTATCAGGCCATAAATCTAGGCAGACCAAAATTATCTCTGCTTCTCAAACCCAGGCTGGCAGAGAACAAAGTGGTTTTAGTGAAGCAGAAATCACCCACTATTTATTCCTTCAAGGAAGTTTGTTCATGCTTGGAGGCTGCATCAAAGTAATGGAGCAGAACAACATCCTTCCTCGTTCCCTCTGTTCCTCCCTTCCCCCCCAAAGACAACAAAGGTTTATTTCTAATAGCAAAATAGTTGCAAAAGTTCCTGGAGTGACTGAGCGCGGCTGTGAGAAGTATCATGTCATATTTTGGTTCTCTGGGCAGCACTGCCAAGGTTGTGCTTAAGGGCTTATGGCAAAAATAAAGAGACCAATATAAGGACAAGAGGTTCAGACTACGTCGTCACTCACTTCACTGTCCAGTGAAGATTTCTGGTTTCACTTATTTTTCTACTATGGTTTTCTACGCCTGGATGCTCAGAGAAGGAAAACTTTCCCTAAAGAGTGACTGTTTAATTTTGAGCAATAAAATGTGACAGTAAACTACAGACAGGAAGACTATCTGGACTGAAAATGGAGCCTGTATGTCACTACATCCCAATAATGGTACACACAGACTGCACTGCTGTATCTTATACACATTCTGCAAAAGCAAAATGGCATTCCTTACTCTCAGCATGAATTTATGAATGTACAGGATTTTATTGTAGAAAAACCAGGTCAAATGGAAATGAATGAGGAAGAACACATCAAAAATGCATTAAGCTGCACGCTTTGTAGAGAATATTTGCCATAAATTAAGAGAAGAGGGGATGATACATACGCAGCTGTGTGGTCAAGAACCAGATATTGCTAAGCACGCTGCTGGGAATGGCTATCTTGTTATTTATTTCCGCCTTGCCGTTGCAGAACAGCCTGTTTCCCCTGACCAGAACAAAAGGCGCTGCGGCTCAGAGCTCAAAGCTGTCACTGGTGATCTCGCTAATCCGCCGCCTGGGCTCCGGGGAACCCTGCCTTTTCCTCCCTCTGTAAGCACCCTTGGAAAGTGATCCCGTCTCATTAAGCCCACTCCAGCCCTGCAAACAACATGGCAGGGTCTGGCATCTGCTAAAACGCCTGAAATAAAGCAGCGCTGCTCCCATTCGCTCGACAGAATCAGTTCGGAGGACGCTGAGGTGGACTCACTACCACCAGCGCTGTTTAATCTGCGACTTCTGGGAAAGTGACAGAGTAATAAGATAATGCGCCCTGCTCGGCTCCGCGGCTCTGCGCAATCTCTCTCACACTTGATTAAGAAGAGTAGCTTCTAATGACTTTGGACCATTAGTTCTAAATAAGGTTAATGAATTAATTTAGCAGACACCAGCGCTGGATGTAGGTGAAGTTGGCATCATGGGTGAGAGGGAGGTTATCGGCTCTGTGCCTGGGGCAGGGTCCCGCGCCCATCGCTCACAGCAGACGGAGGCTTCTGCCCAGCACCTTCTTCCAAAGGCCAAGGAGAGGACAGCCCTGGAGCCGCGGGGCTGGGGCACCCCTGGGTGATGTGGGAGCAGCACCCCTCACCTGGGCCAGGGGCACCACCAGAGCACCCCCTGACACCTCCGCTCCTGTGCCTCTGTGCCGGGAGGCGGCTCCCCCGTTAAACTCAGCCTCCTCCAAACGCTGCGAAGGAGATGAACTCCCGTCATAAACCACGAGGCTTTAATGCTCTCTCTTCCGCTCGCGGTCTCTTATTAAAACAATATACCAGCGCAGAGCGGAGTGTGCTCTCTTCTTTTAATTACTTTGATTGAAACCCCAGCCAGGCTAAAGTAAATATTTGATAATTAGTTAATAATAATTGCTCGGGATTTGTAGGGAAAGGCAAACTCGCAGGAGCTGCTCGCTGTGTGGGAGCGGAACGTCAGCGCTCCCACAGCCGGAGCGTCTTGAAAAATGCATCAGGCAGTGACAGACACATCCGCGGTGCCCGGGCATTGTTCGGGGAAAGAGGAGCGCGGTGCTTTCAATTTGTTGTGTTTGCAGGGGATGCCTGACAGTAAACCAACTGCATCGGTCATCTGTTACGGGATTTCTCTCCTAGAAGAGTATTTGAGCCTTCGTGGGGCGGCTCAGCCCACCCCTCTCCCCTCCCCCTCGGGCACTGCGTGAGTTGTACACAAACTGCGCACCTCGGGAAGGGGTGGGCTGAGTGCTGTGACACCCGCAGGTACGCGGACAGCCCGAAACGGGCAAGGCACTCCGACACGTTTCGCTTTGGGGAAAGAAAGGGCGAGGAAGAGCCTTTCGCCTTCAGCGTTCATTATCTTTGAGATACCGAAGGCGAGACTTATTTAATTGCCGATGGGAGGAAACGCTATTAAGATAACTGTCTATCCTGATCTTGTGAGAACGAGCAGCCTGCTCGGTACGAGCACCCCAAAGAGCACAGAAGGCAATGCCCGGCCCGGAGGTAACGGGGGAGGATCGCACCGCTCCCGTCCCCCGGCGGAAAGTTCCCGGGGGGGAAGTGGCTCGGAGCGGCCCCACTGCACGCCCTCCGCTCCCGCAACCCCGGAGCCGCCCCCCAGGCTCAGAACCGCCGTCCCCGCGACACTCACCGCTTCTCAGAGCCCTGGCGAGAGTGAAGGTGAGGGCTGCGCAGTGCAGGAGAAGTCCCCAATCCATTTTCCCTTCCGAGAGCGGGGAAAAGACAAAAATGTGAAGAAAAAAAAAAAAATGCCCTCCACGCACAACTCTTCCTAGGTCTTAAATCCTCCGGCCGGAGTCGGGAGCAGAAGGCACGGTCCGTATGGGCAGTCCCGGGGGCAGAGCGAGGTTGGCCGCCCGCTCTGAGCCTCAGCTCGCCCGCATCCTGGCGTTCAGCTCCGGCTCCCTCTGCTTTTCCCCACACTTGTTCCCGCTTCGGGCGCCGCTGCCCCGGCCATTCCCAGAGAGACTAGAAAGCCAAACGAAAACGAGGAGGAAAAAAAAAAAGAAAAAGAAAAACAAACAGACAAACAAGACAGACAAAAATCCTGGCGGCTGCTGCTGGCACCTCGGGAGCGCTCTGCCGGGGCGGGCTGCGGGGCGGCTCTGCGGAGGGGAGAGAAGGGAGGAGAGCGGCGGTGAGCGGGGACAAGCGCCGGAGTTCGGCAAAGTGCTTTCTCGAGCCCTCCCCGCTCCGCTCTGATCCGCGGCGCGGATCCCGCGGGGTCGGCGGCCCCGGAGCAGCGGTACCCAGCGGTGCCCGGCGGTGCCCTGCGGGGCTGGGGCTCGTGTTGGGGCGGCGGCGCCCCGCACTCACCTGCCCGGCGGGGAGTGAGCGAGGGAGCGCGGCGCTGCCGCGGGGAGTGCCGGCCGGGAAAGGGAAGCGCCCGGGCGGCTCCTGCTCGCAGCCTGAGGAAGAGGAGCGCAACTCAGCGGCAATAAGAGAGGCCGAGGAGCCGCCGTCTCCCAAGCCCCAGTCCCCTCCCCCTCCCCGCCCTCCTCCTCCTTCTCCTCCTCCTCAGCCCCCCAAGACATCGGCGGCGCGGAAGAGGCAACAAACAAACACGGCCTTGACAGCCGGCCGGGCGGGGGCCCGCTTCGTGAGACTCAGAGGGGAAGGGAGGGACGGGGGGACGGGGAGCAGCCTCACCCACCCGGGCAGGTAGCGCCGAGCCAGGCGGGGGCACCCACCTGAGCCTCGCGGACTCCTGTGTGGCCCTGCGCCGCCGTGCGGTGCTGCCCCGGCCCCGTGCCCACCTCCCGGCCGCTGCCCTCTCTGTCCTCCCGCGAGGTGACCCCCTGCTGGAGGCTCAGCCGGACCCTCTGGTCTTGTCCCCTTTGCGCCCTGTGGGCACCTTCCCGCACCCTCCCACTCCCGACACCGACCCCCTCCCCTCGTGTCCCCTCGACTGTCACCATTCTGTCCGTCCTCCACAAAGTCCCCGAGGAGCAGAGAAGCAGCCCATATTCCCCAGGCCTGCTCTGCTCCCCGGGGAGGATGTGCAGCCCCAAATCTCCATCCAGGAGAGCACAGCTCACTCCCAGTCCTGTGGCTTTGGATAGGTGGTGCTGGCCAGCAATGGGGTCTGCCCCATTGCCCTGCCCCACTGCCCAGTCCCAGAGGCTTAACTGTGCCTCGGCAGTCAGTGCTGCTGAACCCTAGTGCTCCCTTCACATGGAGTGCTTTGAGCTCCCTCTGTGCCGAGGCGGTCAAGCACTGCGGCAGGGGTTACACCAAGAGCTCGTAGGCTGAAAGCTAAACCATGGCGTTAAGTGGTCCCCAAAGATGGGTCTGTGCTAGGAAACGACCCGGGGCTTCTGTGAATATCAGGCACTCGCATATCCCGCTGCCAAGTTTGGAAATGATTTGTTAGCGGTGCACAGCCAGTGAACCCTGTTCACGCTCCATCAAAAGGGCCCGTGGAGGTCCTTCTCCCAAGGAGCCCCTCTGAAGGCTGCCGGGGAAAAGAGTGGGCTTTTGCTGGGGGTCAGCCCCCATGCGGCCGCAGCTGTAAATCCCTGTCCGCTCAAAAGATGTAACTATGTTTGAAATAATCTTCAAACATAGCTGTAAGTCTGCAGCCGCACAGATTAACTACAAATGTGTTACATCTGTGTTCAGACATCGTACGGAGATTCAGCCTCCTCCATCTCTTTGTCTCCAGACTTGCGTCTCAGCCTTTCTCTCTCCATCTTCCTCTCCCTCTCCCTCTCCCTTGCTGCCCTTTTGAAGCCCCGACTTTAAGGTCAGCTGAAGTCTGGAGATTGAGTCTGTAGGAAATCTGTCTGCTAGGTTCATACCGTGTACTTTCATTGCTACTTTCTGAGTTTTTGCCAGACACTCAGCTTTCTTCTGTGACTGCAGTTCTGTAATATTACACACCGAAGCACTGTTTGATCCTGTTGTGTTCTCTGCACACTCCATCCTCTTCTTCCTCAGCCCTTCATCCCTGCCCATGCCCATGCCATTTCCCCTGCCCGTGTCCATGCCCATGCCCACGTCTACAGGTCGGAACCAGTCAGACTGAGTTACTGGGTTCAGACTCATTTCTTTGTCTTTAGGCACTCTCTGAATCATCACATACAGTCCTTGGGCATTTCTGTGATTGACTGGGATGTGTATTTTATGGGTAGCACATCAAGCCCCCTTATTTTTTTCTTTTAGTGAAGTTACCAGAAAAGGGGGGAAGTGGAGAGCTAGCAGTGCTCTCTGATGATTAAAGCTCTCATGCTACTGGACAGTCCTTGAGATAAATTGGTTCTGTCCTGAAGCACACTGTCGTCTGCAACTGACTGAGAGACAATGTATGTTTCGAAATAAAGTACATCTATTTCCGAATTCTGAAGTTCCCTGCTGATGGCAGCTAATTGGTGAATACACAAGTGTATACGTACATGTTAGTTTCAAAAGCTCAGCCTCAGAAACCAAAATTAATTTTGTAAGTGAAATGCAATTGAAGATAACTGGAGGTTCTGTATATTAACAGTTAGAATTATTTTCTGACTCCAGTGGCTCTCTTGGCTCCATCACTGTTCTCCTGTCAGGCGGTGCCCATGAACCTGAAGGGAGCCAATGCCCATTCCCAATTGTACAGCTTAAAGATGCTGCAAACAAACCAAGCAACAGCAGGGTTCTTTCAGTTTCTTTCTGTATCAGATTAGAAAGTCACTTTCTATCGGTTCAGGCACAGTGTACTGCTAGATGGTGCATTTTAAAGGAGTTCCATTATCTCAAAGAAAAATTAAATACCTAAAATGCAGGTAGAGCATGTACATTAGTGAGATGGTGCAGTGTGATGAATTGCAGGGCTAGTGCCTTGTAACCACCAATGCACACACCAGGCCTGACTGCAGCACACTCGGGTCTCCAATATCAGTGCTTCCTCTTCATGCTCAGAGATGTGCTGCAGGGACAGCCGGGCAGGGCTGTCTCCTTTGTGGCCATGGATGAGGACTTCAGCCTTTCCTCAGCACTCTGTAGGCTTTCTGGATTTCACACCTTTTTTCTCTTGAAAAAAACTCTTGAGAGTCTTAGGAAATACAGCAGAATATCATACAGTCATGGAATTGTGAAGGTTGGTAAGAGTGAGATCATCTAGTCGAGCCATCAGCCTGTGCCTGTGGCTGCTCTAGACCATGTCCCTCAGTATGACATTGACCCTTTTCTTGAACACCTCTAGGGATGGTGACTTCACAACCTCCTTGAGCAGCCTGTGCCAATATAGCTCTGGTGCGTTAATGTCCCTTCCTATCACAGTGTGGATGGCGTCGGTCTGTTTTTTTCTACCCGTCTTTTTCTCTCTGTTTCACAAACACAGGCACATACATCTTCCGTGTATGCACTGACCTGAAATGATGAGTGAAGACATTCTTTCCTTGGTTTACATACACTTATCTCAAAATGTTTAAGCTTTAATCATCTTGAATATGAACTGTCATCAAATGAAACATTCAGAACATTCTCTTTTTATAATCCTCTTCTCACATTTTAGTATTAGTATTTTAGGTTCTGATCCTGCAACTGCTTACACGTTCGTTCAGCTCTCCATTTTCACATCAGTAATGGGATTTTATGGCAAGGATGAGTTAGTGTTACAAAGACTGAGTCTGAATCCCGTGTATGTAGAAGTTAATGGAGTGGCTAGCTCTGGGGTTTGGGTCGAGGCCCATCTCTGCTTCATAATTTGACTTGGTGCTTAGAGCACCTTTTTGAAGATTGTCTGTACTTCTGTTATAAACCTGTTTCTCAGGAAGTTTATAATTCAGCCATAAAATATATTCGCCTTAGGCTAAATCATGTAATGCAAAACTTAAAATTCCAAAGGAAAAAACAGTTTTCCCATTTTAACAGTAGCAAAGCAGAGCAACTTTGATGTTTTCTCCTTTATGCTCTCATATACCACATTAATGCATTTAATTAAAAACTAAGTTTGGCAAATGATAAATACATGGCTATAGACACCTTTATTTGGTATTATTTTCAGAAAGAAACGCCACGAATTAAACTCATCCATAATATTAAATGCCATAAAATCAAGACTTCCTGCAAATATTTAGGGGATAACTGGAAATATATTTGCTTTACGACTAGTACCTATTAGTATCTTCATATATAGCTGGGTACTCATTTGTAATTGCCTTTCTAATTTTTTTTTTTTTCCTTTAGCTTATCTTCTCCAAGAATCTCTCCAAAATTAGGCTTCTGTGTCATCTCCTCTCGTGTTGTTTCGGCTGTATGAATCACTGCTTGGCTTCCTATTGCTTGCTGTACTGAACTGAAGGTATTTACCCTTATCTTTAAAATCAGACATACATTTTCTCTTGTCTGCATCTCCCCCTTTTATCTCTTACATCTTTTATCCTCCTACTCAGTCTCTCACACCCAATGCTTTCTTACCCTGTCCTCTCACATTACACCTCTTTTCCACACACAGCCACATGCATCTAAACGATCCGCCCTCTTTCATCACTCATCTTTGCCTCCTCCAAAGAACCAGTGCAAATACATGGTTTTTATACACAAAGCCATCTGATCTGTACATTATTTTACTTTTACACATGGCCATATATTGGAAGATACACTTTTCACCTCTACTCCGGTTGTTTAGAGACCAGTTTCATTTGCTTTTACATCACCTTCATGTTGACTACATTGTTAGGGTTAGAGTGGCTTTACAAGTATCTTACAAAATTCCTTGGAATCACTACTGTGTTGTCTCACAAATGCCTTATCAAAACATGTTCATCATCCTGTCTAAACACATTCCACTCCAACAAATTAGCACAGCCCGAAGCTTTATTAGCTGATTATCTGATTATCAAAAGTCAAATGTTTTCATCTGTGTCAAAGGCAAATCATCACACATATCATCTACTTCTGTTTCCATTTTGACAAGCTTGTCAGGTCTTTCCAAGGCTTAATTCTTCTTCTGCTTCAGCTGCTAGTGCTGCCAGATCTAGGCATGGTCAATGCCATGTTCTACCAGATTGCCCCACTCCTTTTTCTCGGTGTCATCTGCTTTCTCTCTAAAATAGGAAGTGGGGGGTATACACTGCATGAAAGTGGATTTAGGGTGGTGTGCTTACTAACAATGCCTGATCAACTAGGGGTTCTGAAATAGCTCTTTCTGTGATGAAAGTAATAATACATAGCAAATATATCCACATGGACTGAGAATCTGATTGTATTTCCTCTAATGGCAATGACAAAATTCCACTGACTTCAAAGAAGAAAAGAGGCCCTGAATGATGATCACGGACCCTCAGATAATAAACTTGTTTTATCAACTTCATTTTTTTTCCATGTGATTGCACGATGAGTATATCAGTGTCTGTGTTTACACGAAGATCTGCTGCAAAAAGGCAAAATAACAGTTCCTTTCAAAATAAGGCTTTGTTAGACTGAAAGTCTATAATCATTAAGAAGAAGGTGTAAATTGTATTAGATTTATCTTTGTATATCTTGTCTTTCTTTGTTTTTGGCTGGAAAATTGGTATCTCGCTCATGTAATCTACTCATCTGTACAGGTCCATATAATTATATCACATTATTGAAAATTATATGCACTATTTTATATGTTACATCTGATAGAGTAATACCAGGAAGGCTGTGATGTTATTAGGGAAATGGAAGCTGTCACAGCGGCGCTGCATGGTTGTCATGCACCCCCTTTAGCTACAATGCAGCAATCACTGTAAACAAGCAGTTGTACTGCATTCATTACAGATCAGATTCCCTTTCTCAGTCATCTCTCATCTTTCTCAAGAGATGTTCTCTATCATAATTTTCTTTGTCACTTATTACAGATGATGTTAAATGGCTTTTCAGCTAAATGCTCGTTTGGATTATTTATTAACCAGAAGACATTTACATTGGCATACTTTGATGTTATACATGGAATGGAGGACCCGTTTGTAGGCTATAGTGGATTAACTAGAAATTCGGGGAATCATATTCGAAGGGATTAACCCTCAGGCAATGGATTGCCTCCAGTTGGATAACTGAGTTGGAGGAAGTGGAAGCAACCAGTAACACAAATCTTTGTTCAGGAGATTACATATAATGGTAGGAGTATTATTCAAATAAATTCTATGCAGTAACTTTCTAAGTCTACCATTGTTATCTTGCAACTTAAGTGTACAGACTGACATCAAGAAGGAGCTCTAAGGATCTACACGGGATAATTGTATTTCATACCAAGGCTTGAAAGTAGAAAGCGAGACTCATTACTGGTCGGATAAAATTGATACATTTTCAGAACACTGATTTCATTCAGCATTTTCTTGTTATTTTCTATGTTTGTAGAAAAATGGCTCTGGAATGTTACTTCTCATAAAATTGCTTTGAAAAAGAGAAAGAAAGTAATATTTTGTTTTGTTAGTTTATCAAGAAAATCCAGTTAGAGCAGGATGATGCTTTGGCCATAAAATAAGGCTGGGTGGGCAACATTTTGAAATTCAATCTGTGGGGTGCAGTAGAGGGATGTCAGAGAAACCCAGTGGGGGCGACAGAAATTGGACTGTCAGGCTCTCCCAGCCAGAAAAAGAAAATAAAAGAGAAACTGTAGAAGGATTGACTGAATAAGAAATTATGTTTTAAAAGGCCTCATCTGTAGGCTTCACCTATCTCAGAAATTTGATGTGTTTGTCTGTGTTCTCCCTCCTGACAATTCTACTGCAGTTTTACTGATACTGGGACCATTAAGTTGCCAATGAGGACAACTGAAGAACACCCTGGATAAAAGTTGACTTCAACTTTGTATGTAAGCAATGTATTTTTTACTTACATGATGAAGAATACTTTTCCGAAGAAGCTTTCACTGTAACCAAAGCAGTTTTTAAGACTTCACACATTTTTCTCAGTCTTATTAATGAAAAAGAAAATAGAATTAATTTTTTTGTAATGGATTCTTCTGGATTTGTTTTTATATTTTTTAGGGAATTTTCTGGGATCTGGTTTGACTGGGAGTTCATGATTTTATATAATTCGTCTGGGTTGTCATGAGGAGAATCAGAGTTGTCCAGGTTGTCATAGCAGCCTAAACTTTCCTTTTCATGAAATTGTCACCAGGCCCTTGGCTTCTTGTAACCAAATAACCAGAAACATTATTAGTTTAATGAAGAAGCTCTCCAACAGGCTGTTTCCAAATCTGTAAGTTATCTGTCCAACAAGTATGTCACTGCTGCGTGCAGTATTTTATTCGCAAAGGCCATCTGGACAGCCTTGACAAAGGATTCATATCTTTTGCCAGAGAACATCTTGTTTGCTGTGAAAAAAAAATTAAATTCAATGTTTTTCTAAATCTATCCGGAGACATTGCTTTTTTGTTCTCGACTGCTCTGTTGGCTTTACTGTGTTGGAGCTTCTTTGTCACACTTTCAGAATATACAGATATATTTTCTCCTTTTTCATTCTTGTACTTGTAATTCGAGGTACACCTTTGCTCTTTAAGATTAGTTTGGACTCTGATTAGCAACTGTCATTGATTTATTCTTGTGAGATTTGTGTTTGCATGGAAACTCCCTGACATTTATAGGTTACATTGTTTTTAAGATTTCCTTCACGGCTTGTTCATCATGCCATAGCACACCATAAAACCTTCAGTTATTTTCTCCTCCTTTGGGTCAGATTTTTCTGTCACAGAGACCTTAGTGACTAATAGACAGGAAAAAAAAAAAAAAAAAAAAAAGGTACTGCATGTATACTTGAATCCAAAGGGTGCTTGGTTTTTACTGACTGGAATGAACACGATTTCACTTGGGCATAAAATACCAGGCTGTGATTGGTGGCCAAGAGCTCTACTTCAAATTAATCCTGCAAGATACTGAGTAATATTATAAAACACAAAGTTACCTCAGCTGCCGCATCACATGGAATAGGAGCTGATGTTTTTTTAGCTCCTTAGTAAAATGATGAGCATCTTGCTGTGAAGCCCTGTATCCTTCATGCAGAAAGTGCACATGCTAATAAAAATTCAAATGTTCTTTCACCCAATTACCCATAATTAGAAAAGGGCTTCCAGACCTTTGTGATACAGTATCTGGATGAAACATTAGAAAATTAATGAAATTGATTTTTTGACATGCGCACTATCACTTGCTGAATATAATTAAAATATCATTTTTGAGAATGATGGGAACTTGTTGGATTTATTGGAAATGCATCTTTCATATTTATTGCCTTGAATTTTGTCTTACAGGATAATTTTGTAGCATGCATATATGATTCTGGTGCAATCAATATAAATATAATGCGCTCTGTATTCACCAGTACATTCAGAGTCTCAGTCTCCATTCAAGTAAAGTATAGATGCTCTGTTTTTGGGAGTTGAAGGTAAACTGAAATTAAAAATCAAAGTGTATAAATAGTTCTTAATTATGTAAATGTGGTACTTGGAGAAAAAAATGAAGTTCTTGATGAGACTGTGTTGACAAACTATTAGTACTTTTAAGTGTTATATTTCTAATGACTAAAGAAGACCAGGAATGAGCTGGTGCTCATCATACCAAAGGATTATGCTTTTGCAGTTGAAATGTGAGCATGTTATGCAATGGTAACTTTCAAAAATAAAACTTTAGCTTAAAAGTTTAGCATTTATAGCCATGGTAGCAAGACTGCACACAGATGTTAAAACCCAGCAGAGGGCTGCTAACAGGTATGTAAATGAGACTGGAGATATTCATGTGTAATGCTTCCCTTGGTGAACAGTAGAGTTACTGGGGAGGTTAAGCTGACTTTTATCACCCGTTGCTGTGTGCTGGCAGCACACTGCGGCATTGCCAAGTGAGGCACTCTCAGGTCCTTTAGCCAAGACATTAACCTATTGACCCACTGCCCCAGAAGGGGAACGCTGCCAGCCATAATCAGCTCCCACTGAAGAAAAAGTTATTGCAAATGTTTGAAAGAGACAATTCCTTAGCACCTAATCAGAAGGTTTACCGGATAAATACTCATTAAAATAAGTCAGTTTTCCACAGGGACTCTGCTTGCTTATACTCTGTAGAAAACTTCATTTTCCTGAAATTCGGTTTATTATATCTTAAAAAAGATTAGGATAATTTCAGTCAGCTGTCAACTTATTTTTGAGTCTTAAGACAAGTTTATTTTTCTAAAGGATGAGAGCAAAAAAGAGTGTCGCTCTGCAACTTACTCTTATTCCAATCCCTACTTATACCAGCTTAAAATAACTTTGTATTTCCGTGAATTAAACAGGACCTGGTTATGCTGATAAACTAACCAGAATTTGGTGTGGACCTGGGAGATGCTATTAACTGCCAATATGATTTTGTTGTGGTTTTGATCAGGGTAAAATAGTGCTTGCAAAAAATGGCTGGCTGAGGGTTGGTGGATGCCAGGGACCATTGCTGACTGGAAATTTGAGCAAAGTCACACTGCACAAATAATGAGTGTGGGTTGGTTGGCCTCGGGCCGGAGCAGAAATCCATCACCCATCTCTTCAGCTAATATAGATATGGGTTTAGTAGCTGCTCACACAACTGCATCTGTGCAAAAACTGGTGCTGTCTGGCTAATGGAAACCTATCAAGAGTTAATGAGAATGAAAGGCTTCTCATTTGGGGAACACGTTTTTGGTTTTGAGTAGAAGTAATCGAAATGAAGGGTGACCCTATGTACTACAACCTGTTGCTTAGCTTTCCAGTGTGGAGTGTGGTCCTTGAGTTGACACTAGGGGCCAGACATTGCAGAGGATCCAGGCAGGGCTTCTCAGAGGGTCTTGACGACGAGGACAAGCAAAAGTTTTTATCTTTCTTCCATCAAAATACCTGTTTTTCAGGTGCTGTGTGATAGTTCAGACTACTCTGTCCTGCCAGGCTAGGGTTTACAAGGTTCCCAACTGCTCTGGCTAGCAGAAGGTCTATGAAGAACTACAGCATCCAGCAGTGAGCTGCTTTTTGCCAATGAGTGGTGGGTCAAGTGCTGTTATGGTTTCAAATGCCACACTAGAGGGAAGTGAATATTTTTTAGAAGGATAGAGGGACACTACTCATTTCTGCTATGCCAATCTGCTCCCCTACTACTTCCAGGAATGCACTTGCACTTTTCTTTATTATTCTTTATTAGAGAAGGGCATGCATATGTTTCCACTGTGTCATAGTTTTATAATTTTTGGTTATCGGTATTCCACATTATAACATCATGTAATGCACTGGGAGTTAAACTGTTAATACTCCAGGTCCGGGCAATTGTCCGGAAGAGCAGAACTACATACCTCCATGACTGCTTTGTGGTCAGAGAGGAGATATAACCCCTGGCAAGGTCACCTGATGTGCTCTTTTTTGTCAGGCTCTCCACCCTGCTGCTCAACTGGACTGCGCATCTCACCTCAGTGTTATGGTGAAGTCTATCCACCTTTCAGACACTCATTATATTTGATGTATTATCTTCAATTCTAATTATATTATATTTTAGTGTGTTATCTTGCATTCCGATACCATATTTAGTAAATCAGTTTGTTTCTCCTCAGATTGTTGCTGCTGTTTTTAATTATTTTGGGATCCCCAATTTCCCCTTTCTGGAGACGTGGATTTTGAGAAATCCCTCTGCCCCGCTAGTCACGGAATTAGGCCTAACCAGCCCGTGAAACGTTGACACACTGCATGGTGGAAGCCTTATCTGCATGATGGTAAGTGCTGTGCTCCAGAACCGGGGAGTCCTGAGGAAAAACTGAAAGCGGTGACCCTTCTCATGTTGTATTTTCTGCCTTGTGCCATAGCTCCTGCCTTCCTCTTCTGAGTATTAAGCCTGTTCAATGTGATGCTCATTTTGTCCCTATATGTTGGGTCACCCACAGATCTTCCCTGTGCCGTGAGCAAGGCATAGCTAGATCCTTCCAGTCTCATCTTGGGCTAGCTGTGAATGGGATAAATGCTCATGTGTGGGTAAGTATCAGGCAAGTGATCAAGGTCAAGGCAAGGAATTTCTTGTAGACATTGCCTTTGGGAAATTGCCAGGATATTTCATCAGTACTTCTAAGGGTGTGGATTTGTCTGTGCCCAGTGCCCAGAGAGTGTGTGGGAGTGGCTTGTGGCAGCAGCTATTTTATAATGATGGCGAAATGTATGTTCAAATTCAATTCGACACTGAGCTCTCTGTATTTGTGATAAGGAAGAAGGAACAAGGCTATTTTGCAGTTGAGGTATGTGAGGCCATTTCTGAATTGCTACTCTGTTTTGTGATCTGTGAGGGAGGGGAATGTCAGGAGAGTGGTATGCAGCAGTGCAACCACTGGTAGTTGCCAGTCACCCTTGTCTGGGAGACTTGTACACTTATTATGTTACATGCAGTTTTTGTTTGTCAGAGGTCTTGTGGGCAGTGTATCTGTGCTGTAACCAGCTGTCATTCGCAGCTGCAAGTTTCTCCCTGAGACTGCAAAGGAAGATTGTCACTTGGAGGAGTGACTAGTTCTTCTGCTGATACCTCCTTTTTACCTATGCAGGCTGCATAGTATCACAAATTGTATGATCCCAGAGTGCAATTCTTGTCCCTGGGCTTCCTTCCGGTGATATCAGATGACAAAGCACTGTCACCGATCTCTGACAGAGGAGCAGGAGACACTTCTGAATATGCAGTGATGCCAGGGGTATGCTAGGAGAGACACCCCTTCATATTGATCCTCTCCTGGATCCTGCTCTACAGTAGTGAGAAGCAAGAAAGGAGAGTGTTAATAGATCTGCTGCACCACAGCCTCAGGCCATGGGTACTGAAGGGCATGGAGATGGCCAAGTGTCTAAGTGATTTGTGCACTTATCTGACACGTGCATCAGATGTCACTGGATATGCTATTTCTGTGTTGAATCTATAGGTGAGCCACTGAATCATTGAATTTTGTGTAACTTGTCTAGTTTGTTTTTTTTTTAAACTTGTGTGATGCTACCATCATAGCCAATGCAAGTTGCAATATTCTGGTATTTCTTTTGGGGCATTTGGATGGCTTTCCCCTCCTAGATTTTTTTTTTTTTTTGAACACTGAAAGCATGGCTGCTCACATTGTAAGGCCCAGACGATCTCCACAGTGCCTAACGGATGTCTGTTGATGTGGTGTTAATAACACTTGTCATCAAGGCAGGTTCCATAAGCCAGGCTGCTGAGAACGAAATGGCTTTGCAGGCTCAAGACTGAGATTTTAATAAGAGTGATGTGGAGAGTATACACATGCCCTGGAGTGTTGTGTGAGTATTTCAGGTTGCATGTGATGATATGAGGTCTTTTGGGATAACATAGGAGGCTGGTGACAGATGGAGATAGCTAAACATGGTATGGCTTCATCCATACTGTTCATTGGTGGGAGCTAACCTCAGGATGAACCTAGATTTCATCTTGAGGAGGTGTACAGGGAATAGTTCAAATCACTGCAAAGGAGAATGCAGTGTGGATGTCAATAGCTGAATGTTCAGGCTTGCACCCTCACTTTCATTTTTTTAAAAGGATATGTATGTATCTTCAGCACAGCTTCTGTCTTCTTTGGCAAAAACCAAGGTTCTATTGGTTTAATAAATTACCTTGTTATTAGTATTAGACTGGAAAGAAAATTTTAAACAATTTAACTTGAAAATATTTGCTTCTCCATCATTTTTTGTTTTCTGACGCAGGAATGTGAATTTCAAAGGTAGTATAGTTTGAGTCACATCCTGATGAACCATGGTCACTATCACTGCTACACACCATGTTCTGATTGCTGTTTTGCAAAGACATTAATGAGTTTCGCAGATCAAAGCCGGCTCTTTCTCAGCATAGTTTAACATATATAAACAAAATCTGTTGCAGTAACTGTGAAATCATTTGCATTCGTAATTATAGTGGTTTTTCTCATAAATTGCAATCATATCCAAGAAAACATAAAAATAGAAATACATTACTTATGCTTTATTGTTCAAAATGGGCTTCTGTTTTATCAATCTGCAATGATTAAAAAATACATTTACTCAAAACAAGAAACCTGGAATATCATACTGTGGCAAGGTGGTGACAGATCAAAATCAAATATGGTGTAGTTATCTCATAAAAAGGAGCTAGAAACTTTGAAATCACTATCACAGCAGCATTAAAAGCCCCCAACTAAATACAACTCCATGCAGCATAGACATGAGATGACATTATTCTAGCTGAGGGCCTCAACTGAACCAAAACATTTGAATTTTTAATAAGATTTTACATTTTTGATGAAAATATCTTAGTAAGGAACTGTTAGTAGATTCAAAAATATGGCTGTCAGATAAATATTCAGGTCTGTACTGTTGTGAAAGCTCTTGGAAGTGGCGATAGATGTGCCATTGATCAAAAGTCTCAGCCAATTTGAAATGCTCTGTAAAATCCAATTAAGCAGAGACCGAGGAATTGAAATGTCTCCTTTTCCATCCAAGCACCTGCATATCTGTAGGAATCTAATTATTGATATATGTAGTCTGTATAGGAATTTTTTTTTTCCTTTTCAAGATGTATGAAACACATCTGAACTCCATTTACTGAGAATATTCCAGATGCAAGAGTCATATTCAGATAACAAGGTCTGAACTGGTCAGCTGGAGCAACTGATAAAGGAATTTGATTCTATTATCATAAAAAAATGTATTCTGCCACTGTTACTCTCAAAAAGTGATAACTTAGTCCTCTGTATCTTACACCATTTTGACAGTTTCACTGCTGATGGAGAATAGCGTTATCTGACATGAATGTAGAAAACAAAATTTGTCTGAAAGAAAAGAATTTTGATGCTCTGCATCTCATATGTAATGGTATAAATACAGATTGCAGCATTTTATTTAAATTTGCCTCTGAAATATACGATTTGTCTGCAGTGAGAAATGACAGGTTATTTCCATTTTAGGACTACACCTAAAGTCCTTCTGGAATTTGAAAGGAATTTTTTATTGTCCTAAGAGTTCCTTCCTGGTTTTAGCTGGACCTAGAAAAGGAAGTCCTGAAATGTCATAAACAAGACTACTGACTAGAACTTTCCATACCGCTTCTGCTGATCCAAGAGGCAAGTCAGAGAAATATTGAATCCTGAGGAGTGCTTATCTGAACCATACATTTTGGGGAGCAATGTACCGTAAGTGGGATCTCTAAAATGAAAATTAAAACTTCAAGGTTGCTTAGATTAAGTTCTTGGTGTACGTTCAATGTAATTTTATGGAGATCTCGTAACTCTACTGCAATATTAATGATAATGTTAAAAAGCTCATGAATACAGATGCAATTACTGTGAGATTCCCAAGCTAGTCCTTTGTGATAAGCCTGGTGATAATCCAAAACTAGGGAAAAGTGAAGGGTCATTTACTCTGCCAAGCTTAACACATTTGGGCTCTGCTGGAGTAGTTGGGGATGCCAATTTTGAAGCTGAGCGCTGTTTGTTTTAAAAGCATTTCTACTGCCTCCTATTTGTTTAATTCTAGATCTCTAACATAATATTGTCAGAAATTGCTTTGAGAGTTCACTTGGCAGAAAATGTTTTCTCAAGAAGATGGGACCCAGGTCATTTAACACCAAATCAGTATAGAGGCTTGATTCAAATAGGGAGGGAACCATCTCCTTGGTGGGGAGAGAGACAGGATGTTTTTGCCACACGAGTTATCCAGGATGTGCTCCACAGCTTCCATTGCCAAGCAGGCAAGCAGCTGGTTTCAACACGCACTATTGTTTCCAGTTGGTCCTCATCTGTAGCCCCATATAGAGCACATCACAATAATTAAGTCTAGAATTTACAAAGACATAGCATGGAGGTGGCATTGTCTGAAGCCAAGAAGAAACATGATAGATATTTAATCGAAGCAGATATGAAATGTTGTCTTGAGCCCTCTAAGCCACCTGCAATTTCAAATAGCAATGGGAATCCAAACTCACTCCAGGATGAACCACCAAATGGGAATGGAAAAGAAGTAAGATTGCCCCTATTTTCCCTTAGCACAATAACACCTTCTCCATCTTGTCCAAATTAAGCTTCTGTCGGCTTGTCCTTATCTAAGTATTAATCTCTGCCAGGCACAGGCAAAGCAAAGATGCTGCACCATCTGGGTTTGATGAAAATGAGGCATAGAGCTGTGTGTCATCTGCATCTTGATAGTACAACAGCCCAAATTGTGTTATTATCTCTCTCAGCATCACATAGAGGAGGGGTGCTAAAATATAGCCTGGCAGAACCTGTGTGAAAGTGTTCTTTGGGTAGATGAGCAATTGATCAAAATCACTTTCTTTCATCTCCTGGGGCCCAAACCTGTTTTAGATGAAGCCTAAAGCAGTTTTGCAGTTGAATTCAGTGGGAACTATAGCTGGCATTTGGAGAAGAAGGAACAAAGTCACTCAAGTGAGTGATATCATAAAAGCTATGCTGTTTATCGCAACTAAGGACCAAGGGCTGACAACTGATCTAAGAAATTAAAACAGACATCCAAGAGTTTTGTCCATTTCTAGGCAGAAAACAAGTCAGAGAACTGAGAATAGTCTGTGCTGTTCTCCTAAATCAAATTAAAAATGGATGAAGAACTTTTTCTTCCTTCTTAATAACACTTAGAAAGGAGATTGTGGAGCAACATGCTAACAACAAATAGCAAGTACTGAGACATGCAATTATTAATATTTTTTTAATGAAGGCCAGTGACTATAGTTTTGGGAAGATACTATCTTTAGTTTCCACAAGGAATCAGAAAAATCTGTTTTAATGTGTTTCTGTTCAATTTGGTTCTAAAATGCAGGCTGCAAAATGAAATCCGTTGACAAACTTCACAATTATGTTACTTCAAATGGCTGAGATATTACCAGAGAAGAGGTCACATTTGTCTCTTCCTGACTCAGCTGTGCCACTGCAGGTAGAGACACTGCTTGCCTTAGAAATGGTGCATTCACGTGTCCATCTTTTTCCTCTAGGTATAAATTGCAATGGAGGAGATTGGTATGGCTTCCCCTCTGGGGTCACCTTTGTTCCTCTGAATAGAGATCCAGCGTTCACTACACTTTGGGTTCTGCAAAGTTTAAAAAGCATCTATATTTCACCTGGGGGCACGTTCAAAAGTTGTATAAAATATGGGTGAAGACATAAATATAGGGTGAAGGTGAAGGGAAGAAATAGTTTGTAGTGCAGTTCCATCAGTTTTTAATTTTTTGTTAACCACAGAATGCAAATGTGCGAATGTCCTGTTGGAGTGAACACATATGTACATGACTGTGCTTTACATCAGCCTGCACATATGTTCTTCGAATGGGATAAAAGATTTTTTCCTAAGCAATCTGGGCTACAGGCTCACTTAAGTTGAAAGGAAATCTTTATGGTATTTTAATCCTAGCAATTTTCTGGAAATTTGTGAGGAATAAAAATGACTCAGATTAAAAACGTAAGCTCTTATACTAGTTAAGAAAACCCAGTATCCTAACATGATTAACATTAATAAGTAGTGATTTTTAAAGTGGCAAAAGTGGCTAAGCCATGGTGGAGCTGTATTTTAGGAATTTTAAGATAATAATTTGTGTATTAAGCTGTGAGAAATTGGTCTGCACCAGCAGGGAGCAGCAGGTTTGATAACAAACGCATAAGGTGAAGCAGAGAAAAGAAAATCCTCGGCAAAAACTGTGTTTTAATGTAATAATGATGTCAGGAATATATGTGAAAAGTTCGAGCAGAGACACCTATGTCAGAAATGTCTGTTTCAAAAAAAACAAGCAGTTTTCTGATGATTCCTGAGGGATGAAGTATCGAAGGATTGAAAGAGAAAAGGACACTTTAATTCCTATTAATATCTCTTTTCAAATTAAACGCAATTTTATGATAGGCACTACTTCCTTGGAGCAGTAATGGTATTTAAAAAAGAGTATGCACATTAACTTTTATGGTGTCATCATGACCTGTATGTATTCAGATGTGGTGCATGAAGGCAATGTCATAGCTTTCTAATTGTAGAATTTCAAATCAAGTTTATGGTCAGTAAAAAACATTCTGGTTTCTATAGGAGGAAGCAGAAAGTTTTTATCGTAATCTTCATTACATTGTCTTTCCTGGATTTGATATAAATATTTTCAAATGTTTTTTTTTTTTTTTATTATTATTATTATTAGATTAGGTAAGTACCCAGGGTCATAAGAAATAACACTGAGAAATGAAATTTCTTCTTCACAAAAGCTTACATTTGTGTGCTGGTGCAAGCTTTATAATGTGAATGTGTTTCCTATGATTTTAGGCTAAGCTGTGCAGGCTGTATTCAATATACTTATATTAAGATTTTGATGACACAAAAGTTCACAGTTCATTTTGCCTTAAGCATTGTTTCTCTATAGAGATTTCAGTGAAGAACAGTGAAATGTGACTGGAATAGCCAAATAATGACCAATATTCTAAGTTATCAGAAAGATAAAAAGGATTAAAGTGGCACTTTGAAATACAGCACTTAGTGTGGGACATATTGGAGAAAAGATTTTCAAAGAGAGAAGAGTTTATATGCTATCTACAGTTGAGCAATGTTCTGTTAAAAGAGGCGGCTGAAAGGTGAGATCAGTCCTCTCAGTAAAGGAAATCAACAGAGAAAAGCAAGTCAAGAGGTCTTTCAGAATTTGAAAACTTATGTATGGTCCATGCATACTTACAGCTTACATAAATTATAGTTTTCTAACATTGATGGAATAATGCATCATACAAATTAGAAGCATTTTCTAGCCAAAAAACATTTTAAGGAAGATAACAGATCTCCAAGCATTTTACTCAGTGGAATAAAATAGATTAAGTCTGACTGGAATCTTAAAATAGAGAACAAAAAAGTTTAATCTGGAGATGAAATCAATTCCCTCAAATTGTCATGCTTATGTAAATCCTTTGTACTCTTCTTTCTACCAAGATGTATGTGACTATAGAGCATTTTTTGATAGTGTGAATGGTATCTGTTTTTTTTTGGCAAAAGATCCTAGCCATCTTGCTCACAGGACTAGGATGCATGCATCCCCTATGGACAAGGGTCTATAGACCACAACTTAGAGTTAGCCAGGTATAGGGTCTATAAAAGGAATATCTGGAATCAGTTGTTCATGCAGTTGCATGGTTCACATACATATAAATATAATTACTTCTGTTCTCCACTTCTACTTGCATCATTTTTGCTGTCTTAAATTGACCAGAGCAGGTAGATGGGAGAAACTGTTTGGGATGAATAGATCTGGCATTATGCCCTTGCTCCCGTGAGGCTCATTGTTCTGTGTGTGGGCTTGCTGGAAGCACACCCAGCACACTGGCAATACGGAACCACACAACATGACTTCCGCAGTAGATGTTGATGGTGAGTTCCTAGAAGTAGTTCATAAGAATACCTACTGCATAATGCCCCACCTGGAAATTAAAGGCCTGGACATTGTTCATGTGGAAAAAAGTACCTCCCGGTACTTTAACCAGCCCCAAGGTCAAAATTTGGGCTGAGAAATACAGCTTCAGAATGGTGGTTGCTATGTTCAATGCGAGAAAAAGAGGTAAAGAAAAAGATCACTAAGGTGATTACTGTTCCAGTTTCTAATGTATGCAAGGCATAGTGAAAAATTAGTTGTTTATTCCAGGCTCAAAGTACTCAAATCTGCTAAATTTTCAGAACGAAATTGCTTTAATTGTTTTTATTCACCTTCTAGACTCAATTTCTACAAATACAAAGTTTATCATGGAGGAAACATGCACAAAACAGTCAGGGAAAGACCATAGGCCCTCTGAATTCTACTTAATCCTCATAGCACCCTTTTTCTTTTCTACAGCAAAGTTATTGGCAGTGAGGTAGTTTTAAGATAAATTTTGGAGAATTTGTGCTCATGGCAAATTTAAAAATCAAATCAAGCACACTCACATTAAAAATCCCTTATTATAGTGGTATCCACATTATTAAAAAAAAAAGGTTCACAGATGAGCTGTTTGGCAAAAATTTGTTGAATTGTTTTGAACAATAGATAGACTGTGGGAAGCTGTTAGCTGCTGGTAGACAATCCATGCACAGAAAAGGCAAAATTAGTAAAAAAAAAAAAAAGCATTGGAAATCACCATCTTGGTTTTTCTAGGATCCTATTCCTTTACTGTAGCTCCTGCGTTCACCATATGGAGAACTAAAATGCATTTCTAATTTGTTTTCTAATAAGTACTAATTAGTCCAGGCCTTTTGAGATCCATAAGGAAATATAGTGTGTCCTTGTAGCCTTCCAAATAAAGCTCTAAAGCTGCAGCTGGTACAGTCCCACATTGCCATTCCTTCCAGCTTCCAAGAAGAAATTGAAATCATCTCTCATTTAGATTTTAATATGAGATTAAGCTAAAATCAAAATGACTAAAAGTAACAGCAGTCATTTTGTCAGTGGGCAATGTATAGAAGCTGTGCTTTTGTGGTGACTTAGAAGAGCATAAACTGAAGGATAACGTTAAGAGAATGTTAAAATACGAAGAAGTGAATGACGTGAAACTATTTTTCCTCCAATAATATTGTTGGCAGAAACAGTTTCCCGAGGAAGCCTGCTCCCACCACGGAGTTGCTCCAGAGCAGAGGTTTATGGGGCACCTCCTAGGAGCTGCGGCCAGAACAACCTGTTTGTTGTGCTGGGCTCCCTTCACCCGCTGAAGAATTTCAAAATGCATCTGTCCATCTAAATTTTACTATAAATGGAACTCTTTCTTTAAAACACAGACCCCTTACGCAGTAATAATGCATTTAGATACTTTGCTTGTTCCTCTTCTAGTATGGGCCTGCTTTTTGAACTGTGGTGCATTTTTAGGGCAATTGTCATGTCCAAATACTTTTGCACACTGGCGATCTCTGCAAATGCACTCATGATTTGTGAGGAGAACAAGAGAAGTGTTTCTCCTCCAATACTTCTCCTGCCCTGTTCAGTGTTTTGTTTTTTTTTTGGTGGGAGGATCTCTACCTGTGTTTCTTGTTTAATTTTGACTCTCATTTTTCACTGTCAGTTTTTATTCTTATAATCTTCCCAGCAAGTCTCAGTGAATCACAGAATTATGAAATCATAGAATGACTTGGGTTGGAATGGATCTCAAAGATTGCCTAGTTCCAATCCCCTGTCATGGACAGGGCTCCAAACCACTAAATCAGGCACTAGACCAGGTTGTCCAATGCCCAGCTTCTTCAGCCTGTCTTTGTAGGAGAGTTGTTCAAAAGTGTCCATTATGAGGCAGGGAAAAAATGACTGCTTATTGCTCCATTGTGCACAAACCATACAGAGAAAGATTATTTTGTCTTATACATGTTTATATATATACTTCCAAATGTGATTTGAAAAAGGCCAAAAAAAGGACAAAATTCAGTTTTTTCAGAAAGAGAAAATAAAAAGATGCTCAGTGATGGGCCCTGATCCTGTGGGATCATGCTGAAGCTCCCCATGCCCCACCATGGCTGTGGAGAAGCTGGGCAGCCATGATAGCAGGAGATGCCTGCAGACTTGGCAGGCAGGTAGGCCACAGGTTGGATATTAGGAAAAAAATCTTCTCAGAAAGAGTGGTGATGCATTGGCACAGGATGCTCAGGGAAGTGATGGGATCACCATTCCTGGAGGTATTCAAGAAACTTGTACTTAGGGACCTGGCTTAGTGGGCAGTATTGGTGGTAGGTAGACAGTTGGACTAGATGAAGACAGGTCAGCTGCCTGCCTAAGTTATGGGGAGGTTAATCCTGGCACGGTGCTGGCTGCTCCCAAGCTGCTCTCTGATTCCCCTCTGCAAGACCAAGGGAGAAACTCTGACGAAACAGCTCTTTCCATGTTGTAGAGCAGTGCCATGTTGGACTTCGTAGCAATTGCTCATGTGGAGGCTGCTCTCTCTCTGGTGACAAGCTGGATCCTGTAGCCCACAGCAGGCTTTGCTTCTCTCAGCTGAGCATTAAGCACATGCTAAACAGAAGCACATGAGTCATCCTGTTGACATGAACTTGAGTTGATGAACAAGTACGGAGGAAGAAACAACACTTTTGTTCATGCATGAAACTCTTCGGTCATGCAGGGATACTGTTATCTGTATGAATAATACCAAATACATCATTGTGTCTCTGAATGCCTGAGGAGAAATGGGAAAAAGGCATGGCACTGAGAATGAAGAGTTGTAATCCTTGGAAACTGTATAAATAATATCACAGACAAATTTTTTTTATTATTTGGTCATCTCTTGTAGGGACTGTCAGTAACATTTTTTTCATGCTCAATGAGCTAAAATGTCTATGATTTAGCTGGTCATACTATACAAAAACAAATTGCTCTGTTCACTTTCTTAACATTATAAAGGCACCCACAGAACAGAGCTAAGCTATACAATGTTTGTGAGTGAGTCTGAACATCCCCAGGAAGAAATCAATCCTGGGACTTCTAATTCATGGCCATTAATACTGTCACCTATACATTTGGTGCTACCTTGTCTGAAAAGAAGCACAATTGTTCTATTTGGTGAAAATCTGATTTTGTCAGCAATACTTCAGAGATGGAGAAAATTCTACATCTAAGTGCCCATTGGCGTTACTTGATATAGTTGTAGAGGATATCAGAAGGGGATATGTACAAAGAAATGTAGGCATTGGGTAAACTTTGTTGAAAAATAAAGTCCTTAAGGAATTCAGGATGTTCTTGAATTAGGTGGCAACCAAAGGGAGAGAATTCAGAAGAGCAATTGGTGAAAAGACTACTCAAACTCCATTATATATGCCTATATAATTTGCTGTGTGTAGTGTGTAGACATGTGCTAAATTTCTTTTTGCACTCACCTTTGTTTTCCTCTGCTCTTTCTGAGAACGATAATTTTTAAAAAGAACACTGGATGTCATATCCATTTTTGGTACATGGGCTTTTAAAGGAGATAGACACTGATGTGAATTCCTAAAAACTGGTTGTGATCCAAGCTCATGTTCTTTACTTGTTTGTTGTTTTTACTGGTACCTATTTGGCTGCTTCTAGATCGTGTGTTACTTTTTCTGCTCATTTCCATAAATAAAATGTTCTTTCTCTGCCATGTTGCTGTTCCCCTTGATTATTTCCTGCTGTGGCCTTGGTGTAATAGTGTTTCTTCTTTTACTTAAAACAGCATGCAATTGCATTTTGAGTTAAGTTAATGGGGGATGGAAAGGATGTAGCCAAATCTCTACAGGACTCCCTGAGTCTCACTACAGAATCTCTACAAAACCTTTCTATGGGTCTGGCTCAGCTTTTCTGTTGGTTTTTGTCGGCTTTGTTTATTACCTACCAAAGCAGAATATTTTGTATGTCACTTGTTATTTAATGAAATAGACTAGAGCAAGTTGAATTTCTAGTATTAGCTTGCAGGGGACCAGTAAGAGTCCAGTTATTGTTACTGCTACTGGGGCTGTATTGGTTCTTTGCCATCATTAAAAGAATAAAGTATTACATCTGCTACCCTTGCATTACAAAGAAGCCACATAAAGCTCAATGTGAGCTTTATCATCTATTGGACTTCCCATAATGTCTAGCATACAATGCAGTGCACCTATTTAGCAAAAAGGTTCCTTTTGCAATTGAACCTTCTCTTAGAAATAAAAAGGATTTTCAGGCTGTGAATCTGCAGGTAGTAATTTTAATAGCCACTAATGTGAATTAATAATTCTAATAGCCTCATTTCTGATGCATTATCAGAATACTGGAGAGTGGGTTGCCATGGCTGCTATATTTTATCACTCACAGCTGTGTAAACTCTTTTAGGCCAGTTTTTCTTAAAAAAAAAAAGAGAGAGAGAGAAAACAAAAAAGCTTTAAGGAACTTTTCACAGAGGTTGTTCTTGTAGCCCTCATTCACAAGCACAGCTCCTAGGAAAGTATTTCTTATTGCTCTAGGAGATTGAGACATGTTATTAGCACTTTAGAAAAACCACTGTCCAGGGAAGCATTCAAGGTAGAAGTAGTTGTCATCACATTAGCTTACGAATCATTAGGAATGCGTGCATTATGCTTTTCAAGAAATTAACTGTCCAGTGAAATATCCAGTGAGAACGAGGAATATGTTCTCTGTTTGCCAGGATACAGCAAGATCCAAAAAGCACAGCATGTTTCTTCATTTCCAAAATGGTTACATGAGGATAGGATATACATGGATATAAATTTCAAATTTTGAATTATCTATGTAATAGGAAGACATATTTAAGCACATGAATAACCCCATGCCTGTTTGGCAAAGAGCTTGAGCACATGGAACTTAAGTTCTTGCCTAAAGTAATTGTTTTTTGTATAACATGTTCATCTAGTGGTAAAAAATAAAAGCCCATGAGGCACAGGAGCTTTTTATCTCTAATGGTTTACTTCTCAAAATAAAATCATTTCTGTGCCATTTGTGGGCAATTCGGTATTTGGGATTGATTTAGGGAACATCTTAATTATTGTTGACTAACACCACTGGTCCATCCATGTTTGTAAATCTTTTGAAGGCAGCATTGCAAACATTAATCTTGAGGAGATCCTACCAGATTTGTACTATAGTTATTCTTCAGTGTCTAACTTATTAGTGGGTGGAACTTAGAGTTCAGATTTGCATCTGGTAGTAAGACAAACTTTCAATTCCTTGTCTGAAGAATATCCACATCTCCCCAGTTAGCAAAAGAGCTCCAAATCTCACAGTAACAGACTTTCTAGAGATAACAGTGGTATTTTCCAGAAGTGTGAGAGTGGTCTTTCTCATAGAATTTCAGCTCTGCTATTTCTGGCTCTGGATTCTGGAAACGGAAGGGAGGAACATTTTAGAAAACCTAACCGAATGTCTTACAAAACCTCATTTCTTTCTATTTCGGTGCTACAAATGGACACAGGGAGATGAAGGAAGTGACCTACACTCTTGTGCTTTTTGCATGCCCAAAACTTCTTTACCTTATGATTTTTATTTGAGAAAACTGAGCAGTTTTCAGGCAAATCCTGTTGTACTGTGCTAAGAAAGGCTACAATTCCTGCTTAACATGTGGGATACATTCCTAAAAACTTGTCTGTGGCGTTATTTTTTCAGGGGCAGTGGGTTGAAGACCTTCCTCTGCAGCTCAGACCGTGCCATCATTTAGTACGTACTGCAATTTTTTTCTCAGCCTCTCAGCTCTCATTTGCAGCATGCTCACCTTCACATGATGCCTCATTTGGTTTACAGTTATTAAGAATAGCATCAGTTTTTGCACTTATATTTAATGTACATTTTCTACCCTTTAAAAACTTATGGCAAAGCCAGGAGGAAGAATCTTTCATGGATGATAGTCTTCCTCATAAACATTTTAATCTATTAAATATTAGAGCAGTTAGACAAAATCACATCTCTTTAAATCTCCCAGGATATGCGCTTTATTGTGATAAATCATTCCAGCCACATAAAGCAGGTAGCAAGCACTGAAATGAAACCCCATGTGACACATTTGACCAAGTTTCAACAAGACTATTTTATCCAGTGTAGATGTAATATATCTCTACAAATCCATAGACACATACATGCAGACAATTGTAAGTATAAACTAATACAAAAATAAATACTTATTAAGCTATGAAAAAGTACTCCAATATTCCAGGATTTTTTTTATTGTTTTCACTCATTGTGTCAACTCAGGAGTTGATAACTGAATCTTTTTGATTACAGAAAAGAATATTTCTACAGGAAATACAGAGATCCACTCAGTCTCCCCCAAGAAATAAATATATAATCGGATTTGAAGATATTTCGGATTTGGACAAAGCTAATTAAATTACTTCTAACTTTTACTGTCCTCTGTGGATCAATCTCTTCCTGACCTTCACAGTGCATCAATACAAGCAAAAGCAAAAAAAAGAATCTTCTTTCTCAAAAAATATCTTTTTCTTATTAGAAAGGAAACCTCCAGCTGGCTGGATTTGCTTGCCACTTGACCTCGTCATGTATTAACATCAGCTTTAAAAAACACATCTATATTTTTACATTCATTTTCTTCTGTGGTACAAACTCTGTGTAAAGAAATTTCTTGTGCATTCTGATTTTCTTTTGCATACATCATTTACTATCTTTTGAGGTAAGGAATTTAAATGTATGCTGATGCCTTTATCATCTTGACAGTTTAAGGATAAAAGTTCTGTCCAATGTGATGAACAAAAGACTTTCCCCTTTAAATGTATAAAGTAGAAGACATTTTCTTTATATCTCTCAGAAGATTAAATGCCACGTATTGTTTTGCATAACATTCAGGATCTCTTCTACTTGAGAAACCCAGAATATATATCTTTGAGGTCCTATTCTGATCCTTTGCATTTACATAGTGTAATTGTAATCTGATTGTGCATCTCCTCGCTTGCCACAGTAATGGATGAGGACATACTCTGCCAGAAGTCTGTCCTTTTGATATAGATGCTGTGCCTCAACAGTAGGTAATTTAAGGAATCTGGAGGTAGGACTGCATATTTAGTTGCTTGGCTCCTGCTGTGATTACTATATACTTAAAATTTTCAATGTTAGTGTTTATATAAAAGCAAAAAAATTTGAAAACTTACTAGAATTAGCTTTGTTTTATGAACTAAATTTAATTACCACTATGCCAGTATGAATTAAAGTGAAGGTTGCTGCTATGAAACCACATAAACTGAATCAAAACACTTTTCAGTCTACAATGTACAACTATAACAAATTCAATCTTGGAGTATGCACAAGCCATCTCAATTAGAGCTACTATGACATTGTGTGACTCAAGACGTCTTTCCTACTAATTTTTCATGTAATTTAATGGTTACATCTGGAAAAAAATGCAGCCTAATGCCTTTATCTCATGTGTAGAAATGATTCATCTTAAGCTTCATATTACCACTGTTGAGCATAGTGCACTGACCTTGAATGATCCTCCTTCAGAAGGATGACCCAGACTTAAAAGTTGAGAAGTGTTCATCACATCACATTTAGGAATGTACAAAATATTCTTTTGGATCGATAAAAAATTGCAGCTTCTGTGGAGATTTGGAGTTTCATTGAGAAAAAAAGTTACTTATTCTGGTAAAAATAGAAAGATATTTCTAAATATTTTTTTTTTAATGATCAGAAAGAGGATGCTTGACTGTAGCAATGAGACTTTTTACTGAATTACCTAGTTACAGCTTTTCAAACTTTTATTTTAATTCACACTTGTATTTTTTTGGAGTAAACGATTTTTAGTCCCTAGGAGAAATAGCAATATCCTTCTCTGAAAAAATATATGAACCAACACAAAGTGAAAAATAGCACATCAAGCAAACTCAAGATTTGTCTTTTGCAACACAGACTTCACAAAGACAAATAACCTGGAAAAATAAAACATAAATAAATCTTTCTTTCATTGCTGTTACTCATGTTCTTTTTCTGCTACTCAGAATGTTACTCTTTAGGATGCTTTGAACGCTTGCTGAGAGATGCTTACAGCTAGATGCCTACTTGTTTTTCTTTTTCTCGTCATTCTTTCCTCCTTTCTACTCTTCTTCCTAATCAAGCAATTGAAAGCATCTTTACTTCTTGCCCTGAGGGAATTCAACCATTTAACATAAAATTATGCGGGGATTCTCCAGATGGAATACATGAGACATTTCCTAAAATACCAAGTGAATGTTTTCTACATGTGCCGAGCTTGTAGGGCAGTCAGTTCCTGATCAGTTCCAAAAATCAGCAGCTACAAGATGGTGGATATTGGATACACATAGTTTCAGTTGCCTTCCTTACCATTTGCTCCCCAATTCTCTCTCTCTTTTTCATTTAAATGATCACTATTGCTGTGAACTCTACCCCACCCCCAGCCTTTTTGGTATCTGCGCCTTGAAAAATGAGGAACGATGCCTAATGAATGTATAGTTCTTCCTAATTTGAAACTATGCTGTGCTAACACACAAGTTGTTTCTTGGCAATGGCCGTGACAGCTGTTGAACTAACTCCTCTGTAGATATACCTCCTAGGTGAGGCAGTTCATGTAAGGTGGGGTTCTCTTATGTACTCTTCCATATCTTTTGGCAGCCCTCGGAACACATCACATAGAAGTCTGGTAATGTCATCAAATGTCTCTTTCTTTGTATCAGAGACCTGGTTTGCAAAGTATCCTCCATAAAATAACAGTAAACAGTGATATGAGAGTAGTGGGAAAATTTGCTATAAAGTGTCCATTAGTAAATGAAAGTGGCTGTCACAATCATGTGAGAAGTTCAAGGAGGCAATCTTGTTAAAGTAAAGAGACATTTTGCATAGAGAAATTTATACTGCCGTAGACCTTTTCAAATAACTATGATGATTTGCAGAACAATTTATGGATGCTGAGAAGAAGGAAATCAGAAGAAAAGATCAATCCACCACAAAATACAGTTGGCTAGCAGTTAGCATTTGGTCAGCTCAGACAACAGCATGTTCCTTTAAAACACACTTCCATGCAAGTCAAGATGCATGCTGAAGAGCTCCTTTCGCTTCTTTGATTCCATTTTATACGGGAAGTTTTTTTAAAGCATTCCTGCAATCACATTAAATGCTGCAGCAGCAGTGTTCCTAACACAGATGATTTATTTCTCTTCAATGAGTAGTGCCAAAGCCAATGGCCTCAGACACAGCTAAAACAATGTGTTTTCATTTGTATTGCCCTCTGAACCCTTCAAATCTGTCCTTGTCTTGAGGTGACCAGCTTTTTAAGGTTAACACACACCTTTGAATTTCTTGACCTATGCAGTCTGAAAAACTGCAAACTTCAAACACAAAGGAGAGAGAAGCAAAGACTTTTGATCTGTTTCATCTGCCAATTATTCCCATACATCCCATACAACCATCCCTCAAAAGCTGCCTGTGATAAATATCTGGTCCATTTGTCTGCATGAATGACTGGCATTGTGTCTGACTGCTGGGTCTCTAGCTTCCTTCTCTTCCTGTATTTCCAAGATCTCTGCTCCATGGTTTTCCTTGGGGGTCTTTACTGCAGCCCTGTGATTGCTCTAATACTTACTCTGTCCAACCATGGTGTTTCAAAGCATATATGTATACAAAGTATTATTTCATCTTATTAATAGGTATTTGTCTCATAATTGAAATGCTAAGGGATTTGGTTCTATTCAGACTATCTCACCTCACATCTGTGGCAACGTATTCAGGTATCTGTACTTCTATGGTCCAGTAGGTAAAAATATATACTCTATGGCCTGCACTGGCTGGTTATTGTTACATGTCTGTTCATAGTGCAGTGAGTTTTAAATGCTATAATACTCTCTCATCCGATACTGACACACTAATAGTTTTGATAAGCATTGAAATATTATAATGATACATAGCAGTATCCCAGTTTGTATTATAAGTAACATGATAAGAGGATCAGATTCTGTGGAAGTATAGAATATCTAAACCCATCAAAAATTCCATACATCGTTTCAAAATGTGATGCCCACGTTGTGTCATTTTTCTGGATTGTTCAGTGTTATTTTAATTTTGGTGGAATTCTGTTATTTGCTAACTCATTGGAGACTCAGTGGCATGAGACTTTTTCCATAATTTCTTCCATTCAAAGGTTCTGTTAAAGTTTTAATCAATGTAAATCCTATGTATTGTTTTCAATTACTGTAATGACAGAACTGTTTGTTTGATTATGCACTCAAATCCATCTGATTGGATAAAGACTTGTTTTCAATTAAAAAGTGTAGTCTAACTGCCAACATAACACATGACAAAGTACATAAAATCTGTGCTTTTTCCAGACTGAAAAAGACAACTTTTGCATTGAGTGATTCTTCATGATGATGAATATTTGCTGCTGCTTTCCTGGATTAGGAGAACAATTGTTGGACATGTCTAAAAATACTTGATTAGCTCCTTGAAAACAAAATAATCCTTCCACTGAATTGGATGCTTTCATATCATACAGATTTGTAGTGTTTTGATTATAAGTATACCTCTACAGTTAAGAAATTTAGGATCTCAGTAATTTTCTAGTATTTTCATAAAACAGTCTGGAGTCTATTAAGCTATACATATTTATTTAAAAATATTTTCAAACATTCCTGGTATAGTAATGCAAAAACCATCACCTTTCCCAATCATAATGCTACAAGGATATTTGTTTTTGCACATGCAACCTTCTGAAATATTTACCAACGCAGACATATCTGCATTTTTACTTGTTTTAAATTTTGGAAAATTGTAGTAGAAAACATTGTATATTGTCATGTTCTGCAGGCCAGGTAATAATCCAGACAGATTTTTACTCTGCTTTCATAGCATTTGAAGCTAATGGAGGTGTAGATATTAGAATGTGGATTTGCTTGACTGTGTTCTAAAATGTATAAGCTGTTGTATCCCTGTAAGAATGATTGACAACCCATGACAGATGCAAATGCATAAGATATGGATCAGAAATCAATACTGTGTATTTAATATCCAACTCCCTACACCGACACTTCTCAATAAAGTACTTAGTTGGGTGTCTATTTTTCCCATGTTCTACTCATGTATTCCTTATTGCAGTTTGCATAAGTATAGCCTAGGATATATTCCAGCCGACAATTCAAAAATTTGTGTTCCAGTGAGCATTTCAGGTTTGTACCACATTTATCTCCTCACTCTAAATTTGAAAAACCTTTCAGCTTCCTCTGGTGGCTTCAAATAATGTGGAGTTCTTTCCACGGATCCAACATTCCTTCAAGAATAACAAGCAATTTAATTCCTTCCTGCTTCTCTTGAGACTCTGTGTTTTTGTCTCCAGCATCTTTTAGCACCAGGCCCATTTTTTCACCCTGGTTGCTGGGTATGTAGTTGTTTCTCTTACAGCCTTGCCCATGATCCTTTTTACACTTCAATAAACAAACAAACAAACAAACAAACAAATATCTGGTCATCATTTAGAGAAGCTTACCAGTTGAATAGTTTTTCTTTTTTTTGGTTTAGCTCTTCACGTACTGATAGTTCAACACGCTCTTCTTTATAAATACACTGTACTGTTCTCAGGCACTAGCCTTGCTGCATTCCCTCAGAATTTATTTTGTTGTCTATGTCACTTGCTCATTGTAATTTGCTCTTTTTTTTTTTTTCTTTTTTCTTTTTTTTCTTTTTTTTTTTTTCAGAGAAGTGAAACACCTTACAAATAATCTACCAGCTTTTTGAGGAAACTATAAGATCTGTAAAGTTCACCTCCCTAAAGCACTTTTACTTCTTGAATGCCTGTGCTTTTGAACTAAGTAAAGACCAGATGAACTTTGTTGCAGTTGCTTGATCAGTGCAAGTTTGATCTTCACTGTTTAGCCTCGGATATTTCTCCAGCTCTACTAGCCAATGTGTACATTTTATATTAAGTATCCTAAGACCTTTTTTTTTGTGTGTGTAGTTCTGACATGATTGGTATCCAATTTTGTTTCAACGCTGATTTGTTCACTGTTTATCCTTTACTCCTTCTGCTTTGGAAATTCATTTGCTGACAGCCAGTTTTATTGTTACTTGCATTTGATGCAATGCTATTGATTTGCATGCTCTTCTTAATGAAGAGGATGTATTATATTCTTGTGGAACTCACTAAGTCTTAAAATATTTGGGCCATACAGGACGTCTCCAGTCAAGTTATTCTCTTTTTGCACAGATGTAATAATACCTACTTTTGCTGCTTATCATTTTTAAGCTGATATTTAAAAAAAATGTTTTAAAACGGACATATTTCCTGCTAAGAGAGCATACGATCAAAATTCTCATCTGATTCCTTTTTCTATCTTCCAGTAAAATTTGAAGAGTTGCCTGGACTTCACCAAATTTTTTGCTTCAGCTCTTTCTTCCTCTTATGGGGAACTAGTTAGTCTTTTTTTCTATATTTTCCTGGGAACTTTAGCACTGCTACTCCTTTTGTGTCACATTAATTGGATTCATTTTCTTCTATCTCTATTTTGATTCTTATAGTTTATCTTCTTGGCTTGATTCTAATTTATACTTTTTTTTTTTCCTTTAATCTTTAGCTTCCTTTAATCTATTTTTTAAAGACTCTTTATATTTATTTGGTTTCTTTAGATTATTCTCTTCTTTCCTACCTTTGGCTTCTTCCATACACTAAAATATCCTTAGGACTCGTATTTTGAACTTATTGACTTACTGCAGCCAATTTTCCCATTTTCTATTAAAATTTAGTCATCAAGAATTAATTATGATTTCCCTAATTTCCATGTAAAATATCTTATGTACATGGAGTTGGACTCCACTGCGATATGAAGGATTATAACTGATTTTTCATTTTCCACTGTCCTGGAGATGATGAGATTAAAGTTATGAATGTTTCAATCCATTTACTCTTTTTTTTTTTTTTTTTTCTTTTTCCTTCTGCACATATTGTAACTATCCCTTGGATAACTGAGTACTGATTACCTGGACAGTTTGGATATATAAACTGTTGTCACCAAATGGTGAAGGTGAAACAACAGATGTTTAAGTTAGGTACTTAGGTTGTTGAAGCTGAATTGCAACTAGATCATGAAAGGAAGATAGAGAGAGCTTCCCAACCCATGGCAGATATTTATTAGAACTCAATATCCTAGATTGCCTATGTCCTCCATCAATAGCTACATGCACAATTAGTAACCATTCCTCAAAAGCTGGTCACCAGATCAGTACAACACAATGTTGTACCAAAACATTTTCACATTAATAGTAGTAAGATCATAATATAAATTACTACCATGCCACTAGCATGACTCTCAGGAGTCCAGTTCTGAAGTAGTGGCTAAAGTCAACCAGTCACTTTTGTGGCAGTCTTACAAACACAATTCAAGATGCTTAATTTGTGCTGTTACGGGCAGGCAGATTCACTGGGCCACTCCATGTCTGTCAGTGACTGGCCATGTGTCTGGCTGACGGGTCTCCGGCCTCTTCCTCTTCTTGTACTTCCAAGATCTCTGTACCCTAATCTTATGTTTGCTTTTGTATGTACCCTTATCCCACAGCCACTTGCCCAACTGTGGTGTTTCAATGCACATATGCATAGACATATGTAACACTTCCTTGACATCTTGTTATCAATATCTATCTAATTCTGGTAATGTTATTATTGTGGATTTGGATTTGGTTCTTTTCAGGTTGTAACACCCAGAAGAATAAGTACAGAATATTTTCACTAAAAATGAACAGTGTGGAACTGTGACAGATGGGCATTAATCTGTCAGCAATTACATTGGACACAGAACAGAACAAAGTTAGGAAGCTGTAAGAAAATATGAACCTTATCATTTTTACAGGAAAAATGAGCTGGACACAAACTGACTCAGATAACCAGAATAAATAGTTTGTAAATCCATGACTCCTAAGGCAGGAAGGAGGGTGAGATGAAAATGAAATGTGGAAGCCAACTCTGAAGAAAAGGTGTTATCCTCGTTCAGGTTCAGAGGGACTCTTCTGCATGCAGGATCACAATTTTTTCCTAAAACTGTGAGAACATTGATAGCATTTTCAGAGAGCTTCTATGTAAGTGTCTTCAAGCGGGTGCTAATGAAGGCAGACAAGTTCCATATGAAGAAGAATTTACCAGAAGAAAGTAACCAAGGATTAATGAACAGCATCTCTACCAGTGGCTATGTTAGTGCTGGAATGTCTTTTGGGCAAAAAGGTCAAAGATAGCATAGGAAGTTGGATTGTTGGATTGTCTGGATGACAGTAAGAGACTTCCTGTTCCTATGGATTGTCTTGTAGAATTACTATTCTGCGAGTGAAATGTGCCAACAGCCTATGTTATCCTACATTCCTTTTGCTCTTTTATTCACAGTAAATATTACATTTCTGTAGTGTTTCAGGTTTTGGATGTCACTGGTGTATAGTTCATACTTGCAATTGCCTGGATAACTGCTTGTACTGATTTATTTCACATTTTTTTTCTGATATAAAATCATGAATATCCTTTCATTTAACTGATAGTTGTGTATAGGCTTACAGAAAAAAAAAATCTACAATTTTTATAAACAGAAGAAATTCTGATGCAATTATCAGCTCACATAAAAACATAAACAGATGCCCCATAGCAACACATTTTATTGATGAGAATGTAGGTTTTTTAAAAAAATATCTGGAGACAGTGCTGTGAGTAACCATGAATTACATGACTAACATTCCAGATGCCTTCATGACATGGGGACTCTACCTGGTTTTTAGTGGGGTTAAAGTTCTTACTAATTTTACATGGAGAGTTGGGCACGCTGGACTTCTGAAATCCAGTGTATTCTTTTTGTGGATTACAATGTGGAACCAAAAGCAAACTGTACTTTTCTGGGTGAGGATTTTTTGAGGACTATAACTGGTTTTTGAAAAGGAAAACACTTTATAATACATCTTTCTTTGCTCCCTAGAGGATCCAAGATTTCTGCAATTCAACCACTGCAGTGATTATAATATTTATATACAACTGTCTATGCATCAAATTTCATTAAAATGCAAGCTATTGCTTACACAAATACAATTATTATTATTATTATTGTTGTTATTTGAAGCAATAAAAAATCAACAAGCCAAAAACCAATAACCAACCAAGAAAGCTCAGATGTTCTTGGTGTATTCAGGTGTTGACGTTGTTCCCACATGTTAAGGTCTCCAGTTCCTCTGTATTTGCCTGCATTTGCTATTCCCAGGAGTAAATTCAGGAAGCTAGGATTACCCCTTGATTTAAGAATCCTGCTTGACCACTACCTCAGCAGTACACACACATACTGATAAGGCCAAGTCCCATCTTTCCATACCCACTACGGAGAGAGGTTTCCAGGAGCTAGGTGGCCGTGGGGGGGTGGCATTATATTCAGTACAGAGGATGCCCAGTGAGTGCCAGGGACCACTCTAGATAAAGCAGTCAGAACGGTGCTGAACTTCAGCTGGTCACACAGCAGCGAGACAGACCTTATTACCTCAGGCATGGAACAGTGCTAATGTAATTATACAGCTCTTAGGACTAGAGCTAATATTTCCAACAGAAATCAGAGCTGAGAGTGGTTAGGCCCTGGAACGGGTTGCCCAGGGAGGTTGTGGATGCCCCGTCCTTGGATGTGTTTAAGGCCAGGTTGGACGGGGTCCTGGGCAACCTGATCTGAATGTGTGTGTTTGGCGGCCCTGCTAGGCAGGGGGGTTGGAACTACATGGTCCTTGAGGTCCCTTCCAACCCGGGTGATTCTGTGATTCTGTGTGATTCTGTGATTCAGAGTTATAGCAGATTGACCAGTACTAGATCTTTTTATGAGAGGAATAAATATTGCCTCACCTTATGGATATAGGGCTAGATAACTTCCCCTTTTGCGCCAGTGCGTGATGCTAGGCTATGATACTACGAATGGTGAGGCTAACAGAAGATGTCTCTGCAACTGTTGCACAAGGGATAGGAAACCTTTCTGAAAAAACTGGCTCTGCTTAACTTCTCTTTTGGTGTATTCTCATACAACTAGTTCCAATGAAAAGAAAAATAAAGGAGGAAGTGTCATCATGAGTTACAGAGCAAGACAGAATCATTCAGCACAGGTAGCACAGCTAATTTCAGGGTTATCAAACTGAGCAATGTTCCTTTAACTGGGCTCATTTTGCCATGGAGTTTACACCACCATGTCTCAATTTTTCAGCTGTTTCTGAGGGTTGCTTTTCAGTTTCTATCTGAGATGCTTTGTGCAATTCTTTCACTCCACCAAGAAATTTTGCCAGGTCAAGCAACATAAGTTTTGCTGTCAAATAAACAGATGTGCCCATCTGCTCATCTTTTCAAAGCGCACTCTGTCTGATCTCTACCTGACCAATACTTGAGGCCTTGGAGCCATTTCGGAGATAAGGAGTTAAATAAGAAGTGAACTTTTATTTCACTGGGACCTCAAAGCCAGGCAATTTGAACAGACCTTCTGCTTCAGGTCACTTCTATTCAACTCATGCTTGCATGGATAGAGTACATTTCCATCTGTCCTTGCTGAGGAGGAAGTAGCAGAATATTTTGCCCTATTTACTTAGCTACAGACTTAGAACCACTATATTTTGAGGGGAACTCTCTAGCCAATGTATGTTTTTACCATGGTAGGTGTGATCTGGGAATAGCAACCAAGCAGTATATAGAGACTATTTTTCCAGATTCCATATATTGATGATGGCTGTAACTCCAGTAGTTTTATCTACCTGATGGTGCAATAACCCCTTATAACACTTTCCCATGTAATTAGTGATAGGACTGGAGGGAATGGTCTCAAGTTGCACCAGGAGAGATTCAGATTGAATGTTAGGAAACAATTCTTCTCCAAGAGTCTCCAAGAGAGCGGTCAGGCACTGGAACAGGCTGCCCAGGGAGGTGGCAGAATAACCATCCCAGGTGTTCAAGATGTTGTACTGAGGGACATGGTTAGTGGCAAATATTGGTAGTAGATGGATGGTTGGACTGCATGACCATAGAGATCTTTCCCAACCTTGGTGTTTCTATGATTCTATGAAGACAAAAGTAATTTACATTTATGCAACATCTTCCAATCACAAACCTGTAGAATCGTAGCACTTGAAAGGCTTGAGAAGTCTCATCTCTTCCGTCCCTGCCCAAAGACAACATTGATAACCCACTGTTACTAGCAAGTGTCTTCTCCTTAAAGAAATGCAGCAATACAACGTATTATTCTCAAGAAAACTTTTGTATTTACTTTTTTTTTTTTTTTTTTTTGTATTTCACTAGAAATAGCAAACATTGGTTCCTTACACACAACATTAGTCTGCTTTTCAGTTTCACCTGAAATTTGTTATTGTGTTGAGCCTCAGTCTTCCCTGCTTTAGGCTGTACAGATCCCCTTCTGTCAATCTTGGCTGATAGATCATGTTTGCTGCACCTCCGATTGTTCTTTTTCTCTCCTCAGGGCTTTCTGCAATTAGTCTACAGCTCTCTTTGAAGTGCAGAAGCCAAAACTAGATGAAATACTTCTTCTAAATTCCTGTCATTGCTGAAGAGTAGTGATGGATTACTTTATGCATCCTACAGGTTACATCCCTGCTTACATCCATATCCTAAAGAACATATAGTTTTTATAGATGAATCTACAGAATGTAATATGGGGTGTTCATTAAATCATGACACAGCTATCTAAAGTCATTGCTGTATTTGTTTTTGTTACACTGCTAAACACCTCACACAATTGTTACACAGTGAATCAATACAACAGCATCCCAAGAGTCTTGCTTCCTATTGCCTGAAGCTAGCCTTAAATCACACTACAAACACCAAGCCTGATTGTTATTAATTCTGAGCAACTTTCAGTCATTCTACCAGTTCTTCTGGAGTTAGTGGGATTCTTCACACAGAGAGGATGACTACCACGAAGCAGGCCAAAGGATTAGCCTGATTTAATTTCGACCCTTGTGAAAAGTGATGAAAAAGAAATGCCTAAATAACTGAGAGTGACAAATGATACAGCATGTTATGTATGTTGTGACAAAATCTCCACTTTGTAACTGAAAATTAAGAATTTAACATGCAGTGTGTGACTGAGAATTTCAAAGAACTTGATATTTGGTAGCTCTACTCCCATTGGCTTTTTGTGCAATTTGGGCATCTGAAACAACACAGAGACTCCTGCCACCACTGAAGATTTGGTTGTTATTGATATAGTATTAGGAGAGAGTAGTCATTAAATAACAGCGCTTGTAATTTAAATTAACTTTTTAAGAATTGCAGCATCTTATCATTAATGTGTTGGTGCTGAATGACTGGATCTAGAGTCCCACAGAAGTCATCAGCAGATATCTTGGTAGGTATTCCCTTTGGAATCAATTAAAAACATCTACAAATCCATTTTTTTTCTTATTCTCATTTGAAAAGAATACACAAACAGCATATTTAGGCAAAGAAAAAAGTCTTTAGCATCAATTACATCAAATTAGGTAAAGATTCTCTAATAAATTGCTAAGCTTGAAGCCATGTGAATGTATTTAACTAAAACCTTGACATAATATATTTAAAGTATTCACTGTGTGCCATGGAAATAATTTTAATGGATTTATTGGTAAGCTGTTCGCTCTTGTAGAAATGAAAAATTAGAATTAATACTGAAATAATTCCTACAGATCTATTTTATTGTGTAATGTTGTAGTGAAACTACTAAGAAAAGGTCTAAATCTGCAAGAACATAAGCATTTCAGCCCCTTTATTTCTGTGACTAATGGAATGCAAGGTTGTTTGCTTATATCTGTGCAGACCAATGTCATCAGGGTTGCCCTGGACCTCATCTAGTCTAAGTTGTGACTGGTCCTGGTGCACAAGCAACAAATGAAATAGCATACTTCAGTGCTTTTTCCTTCAGAGAATGAAAATGTCTTGCCTCTTGCAAGCAGCAATTTACTCTGCTGGCTAGAAGGTTGGCACAAAGTCCCTCATACTGGGATGATTCAGGGTGCCAGTCAGATCCCTCTCAGATCCCTGTACATGTCCAGAGAATCTCCTCAGCACAGTCTGGGTTGGCTGAAGGGGCAAATCAAAAGTTGTCTCCATGTTTTTCTGTTCTGCACTATTGCCATTAGGGAATGGTGCCTGCTGTCAAATAGAACAACTGCCCTTATTGACTTTACTTTCAGGATAATGGCTCTGAGTTCAGGATAGTCTCCCTCCAAAGCTTGTTTCACTTCTATAGAACTGTGCTGGCTTTATGGAGTTGAAATTCAGGAAAATCTGCTCAAAGAGGAACAAAGTTTAATGTTGTTAGGTAATCATGCTATGAAGCATAGAACTGAATGGATTATTCCCATAAATAAAACATTGCTATTAATGAGGAATGGAAATTACGGCAAAAGAAATAAATGGGGAATTATATTATACTGAAATTTTGTACTGAAAGCAGTGTTGACACTTCAGTGTGTTTGTTTCCTCAGTACAATGCAACCAATTGCTAACATTACATACATTCATACATTTGTGGAAGAATTGCAACAATTTAATGAAAAAAAAAAAAAGCTCTTTAAAAACCAAACATAAAAGCAAAAATATTTATTAAATCAAGGCTTGTGACCAATATCTGGATTTAGAATATTTCAGGACAAGGAGAAAGTCCTTAAATACACACACACATTAAAAAAAAAAAAAGCCACAAAGGTTTACTGCAGCAAGAATCATCAGTCTCAAATAAAGAAAAAGCTCTCCAATAAATTACTCTTCAGTGTGTTCACTGTTCTCTTGGAGTGGACTAGCTTCTCCTGGCCTCCCCTTCCTTTCTCAAAGGTCTGCTGAAGCATTCTTTACTGTCTACACTCAGGATTAAGAAAATGACCTGGAAAGCATTGACACAGAAGATTCTCTCATGGGGAAAAGTGTTAGAAGAATCTCAAAAGAGTTTTGAGACTTAAGTGTATATGCCACAATGCATCAGCCAGTTTTGTCAAGATGTGAACCATTGATTTCAACTCCAAAGCAAGGGAATAATTTCAGTACTTCTCTTTTTCTCACAGTACAGGACAAATCATTGATGACTGGACATATGTGTCTCACATCTTCCACAAAAAGTAGCTGGCTATTGGAATCAGGAGATAAGAAGATGTATGAAGTGATATATCAAGTATAAATACTGCACAATCTGGGAAATAGATTTTGCAATGAAAATTCATCTTTGTTTAAATGTTCTCATGGTATGTTGATCATTCAAATATTAAATATCATACACTATTTTCACTCAACTGTATGCATAGCCACAGAATATTTTAGTCAAAATGATTGTCCTTTTCATATTGCTTTCCAGCCATTTATATTCCTTGTTATTTGTTTTGCTATCACATATTGAGAAAAAGGCACTCAGGTATTCATTTCTGTACAAACAGCCTATAAAATCAGGTGTGCACAACAGAGGAAATAATCCTACTGTAGTTGTCTTGATTGCAGTTATTGATGCTGATATTAAATGAGGTATTCCTCATGTCAAGATTAATTTCTCTAAATTTCGGTGTGCATTTAAGGTACCATCTGGGGTGTCCAAGGTAGCTACAGCTGCCACAGACACATCAGTATTTGCAGATTTTGCAATTTTGCACTTGTTTGGAGCAACAGCTGGAAAGCGGGCACTACTTTCCCGTGCTAATATGTGATCCTTAAAATTGAGATATTTTAATTTTGGAACTATCTTGAGGAGGGACAATGAACACTGTTTGTACGTCACGCTTCAAGCAAGAAAGTTATCTCCAATCTTTATCTCCAGTCCTTCAATAGTTCTTGTCATATTATTTCTTATGTAAGACAGAAACATTCATCAATTAACTATCTCTGAAATATGGATCCAAAATAAGGTCTCACAAAATGTATTGTTAACAACACATACTGGTTTGTTTCCATTGCATCAATTGTTTTAATGATAAATAACTCCCACAGAATGAAACAGTTTGTTGACAGACAAAATCACAATCTAACAACAGACTATTTAGACTTGCAAATGACTAAACACTTAATTATTCCAAAATAACATTTCCCCGTTAGGGTAAGATCATTAAATCCATCATCCTTCAGTTTATATGCATGAAACATTTATCATGTCTCCTATAAACAGGAGTCAGTCATCTAAATATAGATTTTTGGACCATCCATTTCATCATGGCATTTCATCGAAAGCCTAGGATTTCATTTATTTTCAGTTACAGAGATAAAGTGTTTGTAAACGATGTGATAAGACCATAAAGAAAAGTGAAGTGAAACCCAGCTCCATACAAAGATGATAAATACAATACCTACTTTGAACACTGGGATTATTGTGAGAGAAAAATGAGATATCGGAAGTCAGCAGCTATGTTTAAGATAAGAACTTTCTTCTTGTGCAATTTCATTAAAGTCAGGAGCCAATAAAGAATTATCTGAATGATTCCATTTTTTAGAATGGACATTTCAGACATCGAGCCAAAAAATACCAAACAGTGAACAACTAAAAGGAAGCAAATTCTCTGGTACTCTAACTCTCATCTCATGGACATAATAAATGGTTGATTTTCAGTTACTGAAAAAGCCTCAATATGTTCCTATTGCATTAAGATGTGCTCTCTTCAGAAGATGTGTGACTTTCAAATGCTCATTCAACAAAGCAGACCAGAATTCTTCAAACAATATCTAATCTTTCTCTCTGTGTACTTCTTGGTGTTTCCAGCACAAGTCTGAACTTTCAGTACACAGCCTTTTTTGGGCAGCTTGCTTAAACACATTTGGGACATTTAATCTGCATCTCTGGGCATGTTGGCTTCACTTTTGCATGAGTTCACTTTGGCAGGATTTATTTCTTCCTTTGCCCCCACTTCTTAGCCCTCTTTTTCTGTTTGGCAGAGTGGCATCTTCTCTCCAAAACACAGCCAAGTCTGTTTGAAAGTCTGTTTTTACTTTTGCAATGCAATCTAAATAATAGCTATCGTAATGAAAATGTATTAGCTTAATTCCAGAAGGACTTATTTTTCACACAATGCAAAGATAACATTCTTACCCTATTAGCTAAGGTGAAAAAACACTGTTCTATATTTTTCCTTAGTGAAACTATATAGCAGACTATTTTCTACTTTTATTTTCTATTTTCTTTTATTTTCTATCCATGTTTCTACTTTTTTTTCCTTGATAAACAAAATCTAAAGAAGAAAACTAAATAAATAATTGATGTGCAGCAGCAAATGCCTACAGGTGTCCTTTCATCATATTAATTTGGCTGCCAAAGTATGTAAGTGCTTTAACCCGAGTGCTAGCTTGCATGACAAAAGAAATTAAAAATAAGATACAGAAATGGAAGAGAAACATTGTATATTTTTTGTATAATTTTTTGTTATAATTATTGCTGGGTTTTTTTTTTTTTTTTCTTTTTTTCTTTTTTTCTTTTTTTCTTTTTTTTTGTCAAGGGGAAGGCATAGGGGAGGAGGATGTGTATAGTAAAGGGAATAGATACATATCTGGATCATTCCAAAAACTATGTCAGTGGAATGCTATAGTTACAGAAAAATTGAGTTTGGAAGGGACCATTGGAGATCTTATTATAGAATCATAGAATCATAGACTGGCTTCAGTTGGAAGGGAGATCAAAGATCACCTAGTTCCAGCCTTCTGCTGTATGCAGGGCTGCTGCTCAGCAGCTCAGGCTGCCCAGGGTCCAATCCAATCTGGCCTTGAATGTCTCCAGGGATGAGGTACCCACAGTTTCTCTGGGCACTCTGTGCCAGGGCCTCACCATCCTTTGAGTGAAAAATTTCTTCCTAACATCTAACCTAAATCTCCCCTCTATTAGTTTAAATCTGTTCTCCCTTGTCTTATCACTATCCATTTGTCTAAAATGCAATTCCTCTTCCTGCTTGCAAGCTCCTTTCAAGTATTGGCACATCTCAAAGAGGTCTCCCTGGAGCCATCTCTTTTCCAAGCTAAACAAGACCAACTCCCTCAATGTTTCATCATAGCAGAGGTTCTCCAACCATCGTTACAGATAAGAGGATTTCATAATGAAGAACTACTAGATTTTGCATAGCCTGTATAACAATTGTTCATCCTTACAGTGAGAAAGCATCTAAATAGAGCTTTGATAATGTGTTCATTAATTTATTCCATTTGACTCTCACATTATTTGGTACACTGGATTCAGAGAGCTCACAGAATAGGAATTATATCTTGTTGTTTTTAGGCTTACTCTCCTATCTGTTTTGTCCATAAGCCTTTTTCAATACACAGTACTTGAACGTCTATCACTAACAAAATCATTACATTTCTTTCTGTGCGTTTATCATAATCAGAGAGTGAGAATCCACTGAGATACTTTGTATTCTAGTTCTAATTTTTGGTGCATATAAAAGTGTGGATTTCTGCCTTAGTCGCTAACACAGAGGTTTTTGGAAGGACAACGTTAGCTTAAGCACTTTTTCATTTTGTGTTCCTTCAGAAATTAATGACCCTTATATATGTTTACTGCTCATCATTTTTATTAAGTAGGGCCTTAAACGTGCCTGTATAGCACTCTGAGAGCAACATCTGACCTATCCACAGTTCTTAAAAAAGGTTAAATTCCAAGCAGTTTGTTGCTGTAACCATACAGACCACTCAGGGCAGCCTCCAGATGACTTTGGACACGTCTTGTTTAAGATACTAGGCATTTGGTATCTTACAGGTTCACTGTGAGAGTAAGAAGTCTTGAAAATAGACTTAGGCACACTGATTCACAGTTATAAGAGCTTCCTAATCCTTGTTGCAAGTGCTTTCTGTCTTCCTTACTGTAATTAATATAGCCAACATTAACCCTCAGATGAGCTGAAGTTTAATACAGATGAGTGTATTCGCCTATGAAGTCTGATCTATGCAATGCATATGAAAGTTCACATGAGGGACCTTGAAGTAGCTGTACATTTATATGAACATACACATGTATTTGTGGAAGCATTTCCCATAGAGAAAGGTTTGCACTGTTTGAGATATCGTAGTTGTATGAGAAGACTTTGCTTACTGCAGAAAGATCACATGGAGAATTTACATTTTAACAGAACCTGAGCATGTCAGAATTTAGGCTTTTTAGGAGATTACAGATGGATCTAATTTCCACAGAAGTGACAGAAGGTAAGTCTTGACATCAAGGCAATTTCACTATGGAGTTTCAAACTTCAGCTCCAAAGCTCAGACACGTAGAGCCTCCCAGTGTAATGGTTGCAGGAGTGTTTAAGATGACTAAAAGGATATACTAACTATATTCTTGACATTATTTGAGCTGTTTTAGTGAAAACTTTCCAAAAACAATTCAGTTAGACAACCACCATGGAAAATTTAAGCTGTAACTGCTAAATTTTGGCAAACTGTATGAGTAATTGAGAGTAAGTTCTTATAAATGAGCATTAGACAAACTTAGCTAATGGCATTACTTCTCCTATTGTGTATACCCACACATAAATAGCTAATACATTTACTCCAGCTATGCATGTACATACACATTAGATATTCATATGTATTACAGGGAATTAATGTAATAGTTTTTAATGCAGCTGGCAATCAGAAAGACACAGCTTTTTGGGAAGCGGTAGCTTGTAGTCTTCAGGCAGAATCCTGAGGTTAAACACTAACTTCCAAGGCCTCCAAATTTTTCACATAAATTCAGAGTTCATGAAAAGTGTCAGCCTGGTGTTTGTTAAGAAAGAAGTCCTTTGTTCGCCTACAGAACAGGCTGGTACAAAGAGCAGCAGCTTAAGCTTCCTATGCAGCTCTATCAGATGTCTCATCCCTGACCTGGCACAGGGGGGAGGTGAAAGGTTAGTCCATTCTTCATGCTCATTCAATACTTTGCTTCTCTGTTGAGTGCCAGAAGAGTATCAATTACTGCCAGTTGTGTGTTGCTTTTTGTAATGTGGACTCTTGTCCATTAAGAATTGGACTGAGGCCACACAACCATCTCAATGAGCCCGCTGGAAAGGCATCCAATGGTTATGGCTCTTCCATCATTTCCATGATTGCTGGATTTGAAACAGGTACTGGGATTTAATGTACTTCATTACTTGAGCCTCCAGCTTCCCAACTTTTCATTTGTGCTTGCAGAGGAGATGTCAGGGCAAGAACTCTCTCTACTAATACTGATAAAATAGAACAGTAATTACAGTCTTTCACTACAGCCTGGATGCCTGGTAAATCTATGCTTTTCTAGTCAGGATCTTATTTCAAGAAAGGTCTTGACGCATTATTCAGATAAAATTGTTCTAGTCAGGCAGTGCTTGCACATTCTTAATATTCCCTGCAACAATCTAATTTATGGGATACAGAACTGAGAAACAGGCCATGGTGATGCTAGTGTAACAGTATCTTAGCAGCAAATAAACACTGCACAAGAAACTCTTCCTTTTAAAAACAATGTAAAGGAAAGACATTCAATCCCTTGGGTAATTTCTAAGTATTTGCATTCTACAATACCAGAGTGATTCTCAGTGAAACACATCTGGGTAGACGGACAAACACCATCTATAAGTTAATTAGTCTTGCACAAGCATTTCACAGAAAACATTTCAAACTCTTTGCCCTTGCTATCACTACTTTTTGATCTGTATGCTCTGTAATTTTTCCTAAAAACACAGAATTACATTCAGAAATCATTGTTTTATCTATGGAAGAATGCTGTACTGATTTAATTTCAGCCATTTCCTAGCTAAATAAAGTTACATTTTTGCAAAAGTCTAGGACTGGTGTCCCAGAGCCCAGTTCTTCCAAACACCTTCAAGTCCTTCCAGTCACTTTCTGCAGCCGTTCCTCTGCCTTTGCACAATCTTCTTCATGACCCACATTTCAGAGCTACTCTTCCCAGTTCTCTCACACGCAGACGTAGCAGGGATTTCACAAACACACCCTTCTAGCTCTTTGCCTCAGGATCGAGAGGAGCAGGAACAGTGATAGATAATTCAAGAAAGAAGTAGCTATTGCTAGCAAAGTCAGTTTCCTCAGTCAACACACAAACGTCACCCTGGGAAGATAGGGAAGTTGTGATGGGGAAGTATTACTGTGTACTTGCCACTTACTCTCTTGTTGGTAATAGCTACATGACAGTGACACTGTGCTACGGAGCCTTTTTTTCAGCCTGAAGTTGGTTCTGTAAACTTACTGCCAGATTACTGCACCAAGGATGCTGGCAGCAACTGTTGAGCCTTTGTAAGCAGAAGTCTACTATGTGGTTAATGCATAGGACACCATTAGAAGCTGAAATATGGGCCTGCTAATTAGCAAAGGCCTCAGGTTGTGGAGCTCAAATTTGGATCCAAGCTCTTCCGAAGTCTCAAATTATTCAGGTCTATGGTTTTGGCTCTGGCTCATCTGTCCAAAAACAAACTGAAGTTGACAAATGTCTCTCTTAGGCAGCTGCCCCAAAGGACTGAATATCATTACAAAAAAGACATTAAAATACAAAAGGCCTTAGTAATTTGTGTAGAGTCTAGTTTCCAGTAATGCTATAAGAAGCCTGCCAGAATTTTGGTGAAAAGAGCCTGCAGCACAAATCTTATTAACCAAACTCAATGAGGAACAAAACAACCTCGTTTTGCACTCCCACTGAAGTCAATGGCAGAACTCCCACTGGCGATGCGTGATCCAGCCTCTGCAGTATGGAATATGAGCACTTTCCTTTAATTACCTGGTCAATTAACTTCCAAGGGCTTTTCATTCAAGAAAGCAGCCCTCTTTAGTCTGCCATTTATGTATGATGTTTAAAAGCTTATTATGGACTCAAACACTAGATTTAAATCTGTTATTTTTCCTGAACATGAACCTCTATGAATAACAGTAAGATGTATAACTAATTTAAAGCATATTACAACCCAGGACCTGATCATACTCGTAAAAACAAACACAAACAACCTTGATTTGTATTACTGGATGGAAATCATAGAACACTGCCTTTGTGAGGACATACAAGATGACAGAAGCTTACTCCTCCCTGAAAATGGAAATGTTAGCTTGTATGTAGTGCTCACTAACTGCTGAGCTCACTGAGATACTTCGGGGCTCAAATCTTTCTAGCTGCAGTGGCCATGTGTGAGCATCCAAGCTTAAGGTGAGAGGAATGCACTAATGTACCCTAAATTTGTGACCTAGCTTATTATTAGAAACATGAGCGAGCAACACTGCTGATACTTTCATTGTTGATCAAAAGCTGCAGATAGGAACCAATTCCACAGGGCCAGGAGGGTGCACCATGGGCTACAGACAAACCTGGAGGGAGCTCATTTTTTTCCAAGGCTTCTCATAGACAATACAGATTAATAAAACCCTATAGTCATAATTTAAATTGCAATTTTGAAATAAATTAATTAATTTCAAGTACATTCTGTACAGGATTTTGAGTTATTTTCAATTTCAAATGTAATTTATGTTATGCTGATGATTAATATTTATTTATTTTGCTCTTTTTTTAGTTCAGTGATCTTGTAAAAGCACTTAATCCTCTCCCATCTTCCTTCACTGCCAACACAGCTCAGTATAACCCAGACTTCTTAACAAACATTGCTACACATGCCAGTATTCTGTCTAATTTAACTAAACATTCAATAATGCTAAGCTATTTTAGTACCTTGGGCCCATAGTCTCAAAGGTGTTTAAGCACAAACTCCTGTGAGGATCTCGGCTTTTTTGCTTTCTAAAAATGCTAGAATTCCCACACGTGCTAACATGGTGATGGTAAATGAACAACTAACACCACTGTTGTATTTACATAAACTATTATAAATTACATTCTTTCAGTGTAGAACATGAGTATTAATCATCTCCTTCAGTTCTGTGTTATATGCAACTAAATAAGGAACACAGTGGACCCTTTGTAATTACTTACCCTAACTTCTGTTTTAAAGCCAAACGCATTGTGACCTTACACTGATTTGGGGTTTATTAAACAGACTTCTCTATTATACGAAGGAAAAGAGAAGAAAATGTTTATGTAATATTTATGACATTTATTAACCTTGCCAAAATCTCTCTCATACAGTAGTCAGTAAGATGTGCAGTATGTACATATAAGTATAGCAATTAGCATATATGTCAGAGCAACAAATGGATTCCTTCTGTCAGCATGGAAAAGACCAGGAGAAGGGTAAATAGAGATTATTCTTTACTCATACAGAAACTAAATAATTAAAAAATAATATGCTGTCCACAAATGGTATATATTATGAAAAGCACAGGAATATTCACATCTATTCTTTTGACTGTGCACTAAGTTACTATCACCCAAAGTCCTCAGACTGATGATCCAGCCCCCCCCCTTCCACTGTCTTCTCCCCAAATCTTTTGCACTGCCTAATTTTCTCTTGCTTAATTAACACTGGCACTATATTTAGAATTGTCACAGCCTAAAAGGACAATTTATGATCTATGCATTCCCTTATTAGCACTAATGGAAATAGCGCTTGGGGAAATATTAATTTAAATTTGAACATTAGTTTAGGGTCATATTTTTCTCCATCCTGCCTGGTAGGATGCAGTGCAGATAATAGACTTCAGATAACAGAGCTTTAGCCACAGGAACTCATAACATTGGTTTTCATGCAAATATATCAAGATTTGATGGGGTTAGTTAGATACTTACAGCACTGCCTGTCAGCAGAATGAAGAAAGTTGCAAGACAGAAAAGATGTGGCTTAGGTTACTCTGTGAATGGGGAGACTACAGCTTTATGAACCGTTTGGACAGGACAGAAACTTGTACACTCCCTGCTCCAACACTAGCAGAAATGGGAAGTGAGAGAGGGTAATCCCTTTGCTTTGTACTGCCTGCACCCAGCTGCAGGGGTTAGGGACAGTTCGTGTTCCTCCTACACTGCCTTCCTGAACACTGCTTGTGTGTAGTCAGGCCCATAAAATCCATTTCTTGAGAATGTAGCCTGAACTATCTTCAGAGAAGATCTTCTGAAGTTCAGCATCTAATAAATTCTGCCCCCAGGCAAGCAAGTGAATGGCCATTTAACCTTTCTGCAGCTGCCCAGTGATGTATGCAGAGCAGCACGAGGAGGGAGAGACAAGAAAAAGAGGTGAACGGTACAGACAGAAGAGGGTTCGTGCTCTTAAAATACTGGACCTAATGAGGAGCTGGGAGATGGATGTAGACCAAAGAAGAAAGAGCCATGCAAATAAAAGGAGAGCTTCGCATAGGCGAGAGTGCTGGTAAAGATGAGAGTCATAAAAATGCCTTGAGAAAAAGGAAGAAGTGGAGGCAAAAAAGGTGAGGGTGAAAGGTGAAATCCTAAAAGCAGATTCAGAAATAGTGAAATAATTATGGAAGCAATAGGAGAAGCAATGAACAGAAGATTAAAGAGGAGGTGGACTTGCAAGGTCTGTGCAGAATGCAGAGAGAAACTGCTAAGCAAGGTACAAAGTGGTTCCAGAGAGGGAAATCCAGGAAGCACCACCAGGATTGTATCTTGGGGGTCTTCCTGTGAGGCACAGAAGACATAAAGCTGCAGTTTTCTTCTGATGTTTTTGTACTTATCTTCTCTGACATAAGATTAGTTTCATGAGACGTAACTCTCTGAGGATTTCAACACCTTCTCATGAAAGACATCCCAATGACTGAAAGAAAAAGAAAACTCAGAAAGTCTTCTGGTCTCCTGGTAGTGGTTCAAGTTGTCTCCCGGGAAGCATTTTTCATCCTAGAATAGAAACTGTGTTATGTGTCTTCTCAGAGTTTTCAGAGAGAAGAGGGAAACTGAGATGCTACCCTTTTTCGTTACCAGTGCATGCTGGCTCTCATAGAGTTTGTACAACTCCCTGTAGCTGCAGGTCCTCTCAGAACAAAAAAAAAAAAAAAGAAGAAGAAGACACGGGTATCTCAGACTGATCGTCTGTGTGGGCAGATAAATTTTACTTATCTTTCCAAAGGGCAGTTTTTGAGGTCTATGGAGGTCATTGGCATAGCCTTTCACTTGAGAGCTGCTTGCACTGCCACAGCCAAGTGGATAAAAATACTATTCCTTACTACAAATTTAGAGAGCTAATGGAAGTCCATTTCCATTACAGTAAGAAAGCCCACAAACAGCTTATTACTGGACTATTCCTTTTTTTCTTTTTTTTCCCTGCATTTTTTGTCATTAGCTGTTATGCATGGGAAACCTGTTCATGCTAAAATAGAGCCCTATAATCTGTTTCAATAGCCTGTGGTCAAATGTATTTAAAATTACAACAGTAATAACGTATAATGTCCCCTTTTTTATGCCCTGAAAGGTAACTGTAGGCAATGTTCCAAACTATTGTAGATAATTTTGCCTCAAGAAAAAGTAACGCTCATTGAGTACTGTTGGCTAAACCTTTTGTAACTTCTCATTTGGGGGATGCCTCTATTTCTCATCTTGCTCTGCCTGAGATAATACAACTTCACACTCCTTTGGTTTTCTCAGTTTCTGACAGAAGGTTTTTGATATTTCTGATGAATTTTGGATTCTATGTCTCAACCATCTAGTGGCTGAATAGCCAGAAGTTTGAAAGATTCCAAGTATTACTCACCATGACTAATTTTTTTTAAAAAGAGCTTTATGCCATATGAGTGACTCCTTATCTACAGTTTGCAGGGGAAAAAAATGTACAAGAAAAGAAGCAAACTGATCTGCTAAATTGTGGGTAAAGAATGCACTATTTTGAGGCTATTTATAAAAATAATAAGCAAAGTGTCAAAGAAACTTTGTTTTTGAATTCTAATGAAGGAGACAGATTATTTCCTTCTTTTTTTTCCCTTCTCACAACACACACAGAAAAGGTAAATTTCTGAGGATAAAGAAAGCAAATGTCTAAGCGTGTGGTTTTTCAAGAACTTCTCCACAAAATGACCCAGAAGCGGGTCATTAGACATGTTTGGAAACTGACCAAGCATGGGATAGTGGGGATATAAATCATGCACAGTTAGAGCTTTTATGAAAATGTTTTTTGATATGAAGGCAAATGGCAAACAACATACACAGAACAGGAAACTAGGAAAAAAATTGACTGCTTTTCATTACTTAGGCAAAAAACATAGGTGAAGACAGATTAAATCATTTTTTGAGGATGCTTTAGTATACTTTGCAGTGATCTTATTGTTCTGCTGGAAAGTATAATGTGTGAATTAGAAAGGTGTGTCTACACGTGTCCATCTGAGTTCATTTTAGAATTTCCTTTCTAATAGCTGTCATATCCTTTGTAAGTTTACAGAATTATCAGGTACTCGAAGAGGAAAGGAACACAGCCGTAGTCTGTACAAACAGTGAGTGGAAGCACTCTGTTGATTGCCCAAAGGGACATGTCTTTTTGCCCAGTCCTACCACAAGGTTTTCACACTGTATGTATTGCTAATAGATGCGTTGGCTCAAACTGACATGTTGCCCAAACAGAGTACGTTCCTCCGTTCATTAAATGATTGATTTTCTCTTCTTAGATGCTTTTGATAGTCAATAGAAGATACCACCCTCCTATTTGTTTTTGCTATAAATAGGAACCAGCACTTTCTTCCCAGCTTAAGATTTGGCCCTGGCTATCCATGTAATCTGCTTCTGCAGCTGTTAATGGTGAAATTTGCTGTATCTGGGACAGCACGTGAAAATACTTCAGACTTCGAGTTGCTCAGGTAATTCCTGTCATGTGCTAGAAGAGTACATTGCTCCAGCTTCAGCTCTGCTTGGTTCCCCTCCCAACTGACCTGATCCCTGATGCTGCTGACAGCTCTGCTCACTGCTATCTCAGTGTCTGCCTGTCCATTGCCCAGCACATCAGTGAGGGCCCCCTGGCTTTGCACGTGTTGCCCAAGGAATGTCTGGCAAGCGACCATACAGGGTTTTCTTAGTGTGTATGCTGTCTGGTTTGAACAGCCACAACTAATCACAGAATCATAGAATCAGAGAATCGTAGGGGTTGGAAGGGACCTCCAGAGATCATCGAGTCCAACCCCCCTGCCAAAGCAGGTTCCCTACAGCAGGTCGCACAGCTAGGCGTCCAGGCGAGACTTGAGTATCTCCAGAGAAGGAGACTCCACAACCCCCCTGGGCAGCCTGTTCCAGTGCTCTGTCATCCTCAGCGTAAAGAAGTTCTTGTGCACATTTGTGCACAACTTCCTATGCTTCAGTTTTTGGCTGTTTCCCCTTGTCCTGTCTCCACACACTGCTGACAACAGTCCGGTCTCGCCACTCTGCCCCCCACATCTTAGATATTTATAGCAAGTATATCAAATAGGATTGCTTTCTCTCCTGGAATGGACAACAACTGTTCAGGACTAACCTCAGACTAGCAGCCACTGCAGCCACTGGTACCTCTGACCTGAAATCTGGTCTTTGTGAACACTCAGTGAAACTCAGTCCCTGAAGAAATTATGGGAAGGAAAAGGATACAGCACACATGAAGGGAGGGGGAGGGGGGGGGGCATTAATGAACCTATGTTTTAATTTTAATTTTATTTTTATTTTTTATTTTATTTTTTGATATTGCTACATCTTGCCTTGATGCTTTTGTCACAAAACAGGTCCAAGAGGTGAGTTTTTTCCTTTGCAGCACAGGCAACCAGGTGGTTTCCCCAGGGCTCAGCATCAGTTATGAGAGGGGTTGGCAGTGAATATCAGTCTGGTGGAGGTAAGGGGTGGATTATTTCAGCCAGTGCAATTGAGGCACACTAATGTGATTGCCAGGGAATGGATAACTCTGGTAAATCCATTGCTCATACAGCAAAATGCACTGCTAAAAGATCTCAGCAATATTTATAGTAGAGTTTATTTTTCCCAGAATTGCTTTTGTTTTGTTACTCCATTATTCCTATAAACATAATTTTTCTTCTGTTTTCTGTCAACAGGATTGTTTTTCAAATCCTAAACAAAAGAATAAGACAAATTATTTTGCATCAGTATATGAGTTGGCATAGAGCAACAGAAGGAGCCATTATGATGATCTGTCAGACAACTACTTATTTAGGGACTTTTAAAACCACTGATAATTGACTTAGTAGAATAAAACAGCTTCTCTGGAACAGATGAAGTCTATTGTTTAAGCACTTTCCACATTTGCTGCAAGTAATTTAAAAAATGTTATGACCCTGGTTAAACAATTGCAGACATAAAGGAATGGTGAAAGTGTGAGGTGCAATGGTTCTTTTTAAAGCAGTTTTACTAAACTGACTGTGTAAATACAGCTCTGAAGACTAAGGTAGGGTGGAGCAGGGGAAGTCAGTCACAAATCTGAGCCCCAGTGGGCAACACCATCAACAGAGGCAGCTGGAGGCTAGAAGAGACAGATGATAATAGGGAAGGCACTCGGCTGTGTCAGTCTGACAGCCTCTCTGTCTGCACCACAGGAGTCCTGTGAAGGTTGCCATGGGCTCAGATCCATGTGTCCCTGATGCATATTCAATACCAGACCCCATCTTGCTCTCCAGAGCAGGGCAAGTTATGCAGACACAAGAGATTGACACATGCACGCAAGCAGCCACAGAATCTGGAGCGGGAAACCGGATGCCTGGTGATATCCAGGGACCTCACTGACCTGGGAGACTACATAAGTCCCCAGATCCCTGAGAAGCAGCAAAATCTGGAGAAGGCATTTGTAAATCTAAATCTTAAAATCCAGGCACCTTGTCAAGCTGTGCCGAACAGTCTCATCATAATGGTAGCTTTCATGGAAACAGATGTGGGCTTACTTTGATAAAGCTACAGCATGGCAGTTGCATCAGGAAGCTCAGAGGCTCCTCATTGCTGGTTTTACCGTTAGGAAACCTTTCTGGGAGGTGAGAAATAGGGGTCTGAATCATCTCAGGCTAAGAAAGGCACTGAACAGTCTTCCACATCCTATACTCTGGGCTCTGTGAATTCAGACACAAAAAGTTGTATCTCCAGTGGGATTTGCCTGTACTTTGTATTAGAAAGAGGGGATCAGTTCCTGCTGAGATGAGAATCCAGTGCTTTGTATGCTTGGCAAGGGGACTACAGGTAAGGAATGGGACCCAGCAGGGCCTGGCAACAGCTAATTTTTGTGATAAATGCTCATGTGCTCCCACACCCAGTTTGTGCATTTGCAAGAGGTTCAGTGGTACCTGGATGGCCCATTTATTAACGTGTATGGACTGCTCTCTTGATCTCCACACTGCTGTGAAAATAGCCAGCATTTCCAGACTGCTCTGCTTCAGCTCTGTCTTGACTGCTGGAAAAATCTTGTATATAGTCTGATTCTGTGCACAGTCTTCAAATGGCCCTTGGACAAAATTTCTACCTGGAAAGACAAGATATATGTGGGTTTGACTAGTTCCTGTATCTGCCAAAATGCAGATTAAAAATCTCAAAAAATGCTAACAAAATTCTTGAAGAATTATAACTTCTTTCCTAACAATTCTTGTGATTATTGAAATGGTGAAATATTTTAGGACGATAAGTTATCACACTGTAAAGATTTCAAGTTCCAGTGCTGATATAATCATCTTACCTTAAGTGCAGAAATGCTTGTGGCATGCACGAGCTTACTGAAGATGCTGTCAACTATTACTCAAGAAAACAGAGACCCATCTGTATTTTTCAAGTTCACTGTATGGCACTGAGAATAGAAAGAAAAACATTATGAGGTCTGAATTTGCCTTTACTGTGCTTTTACAGATACACTCACTTTGTTGTCTTCAGTGGAATTATTCTAGATTTTCATTGAGAAAAGACCTTACATTTTTATATACCTTAGATTTTTATCCACACAAAACAAAGTAAATAAAATTCTCAAGCTCTGAATGCCCTCAACTGTCCTTCAAGAATATCAGACAAAATTAACTGGCTCTAGTAATTATATTCCAATCAAGATGTCTTGGTTGCAACAGAAATACAACAAAAATTTAATTAGTCCCACCAACAAAATAACTAACTTTCTTGCTTCCTAAGAATGAGATAGCCCTCCTCTGTATGACAGTGTCAGTGTTATGGATTAAGACTTGGACTCTTGACGTAATGAAAACAGTATTTATAGAAGAGACCATTTATCAGCTAAAGACAATAAAGGCCATGACTATATTCATAGGCTATCTGAGACAGATAAAACAGTACTGCTGTTATGAGAATCTTGGCAGCTGAGGAGATATATTGTAGTGAAACTACAGATATATTTACCTACATGGGAGTAAATATACATCTGTATTTTACAATAGGATGTAAGGCAAAGCAAAGAAATTTTAAGATCATGAAGCTTGAAGACACAGTGCTTTTCTACTGCCATGAAAAACATCTGTAGGAAGGGATAAGAGGATCTCTTCCACTGGGAAAATAGTCACATCCCTACTTCTGAGGAACGGAATGAATGATCTACCCCTAAATGTTGCGGAGACAGACTTACCTGGATGGGCTATCTGTGCTACAGAAAGCACCACTTTCTGATTACTGAGCACAATGAGCCTGCATCTTGACCAAATATATTTCTTGGTCGTCCTTCTGAAACACGGGCCTTCGCTGTAGGATGAGAAATGCTTTGTTCTTCTCTTAGGCCACGGTCCTGACTGCTCTCACTAAAGGTTATTAGAATGAACTCTGCTTTTCTAAGAACCTGTTTTCTCACTATTCAAGGAGTTACCAGGAATGTCAGTATGTTCTCATTCTGAACTTGCAACAACTGTCTTAGTGCTGCTGAAAATACAGGACTGAGAATGAAACAAGGGGAAGAAAGTAAGAGAGTGAAAAAGGAAAAGGAATAATAAGATGAAAGACAAGTTATTTCATTCTTTTCATGACTTTGGACAGTGGGTTGCTTGCTGTTGCTATTGGTTTTTTTTTGTTTGTTTTCTATAGTTTTCTGGGAGGCAATGTCACTTAATGAAGAGCTTTTCATAGAACTGGTGAATAGCATTGAAAATTCTTCAACCTATACCAACGCAAACAAATTTTAGTCCATTTTAAGCCACAAATGATTTTATCTGGTATGGAATTATGTATGTTCCTCATGAAATCAAATATTCAGCAAAAAATCCAGTACGTAAAGTTTATAGGTATCTCATCTTTGTTTTTAATTCTTCCTGTTGTCACAAAATACAAACATCATCTCTGATTTTTTGCTAAGCATTAATAGCATGTATTGGATTTTACTACTTATTTACAGAATGAGGCTATGCAAATTTATTTAAATGTTTATGCAATTGAGCTCAACCCTCAGTCTGTCAGAATTGCAAATGTTCTATTTTTCATACAAAAGGCTAAGCACCTCTGGCCTACAGTGAATCTTTATAGACGTGCATTAAAGGGATACTAACATTATCTTAAGTGGTGGCATGGTAATGTTGCTCATAACTATTTCTTAGTGTTAATTAGGGAAGGACAAATTAGTTTGAAAATAGAATCATACATGTAAGTCAAAATAAAAATTATAACCTCTGCCATCTGTAACTGGCCTGGTGAGAGTCATTCTCTGACGCTATCTCCCACCGTTGTCTTACCCTCTGCCCCAGATACTCCTCTTGATATTCCACATCTCTGTAGAAGGACTTGAACAAAAAAAGAGAATCATCTCTAAGCTGGTTGCTGATGTCCAATGTCATATGCACTAAATGTTCTAGGGCAAAAATTGCTCAGGTTAAAAGTATTACGCAGACCTTGCATCATCTGTTACTGTTGTACAGATAGTTTGATGGGAAAAAAGCAGGAAGCTCAATGGGATTTGTTTGAAGGAATGTGAGGTTAAGGGTAAAAGGGAAGATATAAAAGAGGATAGGAAGAGACTAGAAGAGGCCACATGATTCAAAATACTTATGGAATTTAGAATTACACTAATAGACACAGCTGGTTGCCAGGTCACAGGCAAAGTCAAAGATATGAAAAAAGGGCACAGATTAGTGCTCAAAAGCAGAGTACAGAATTTTTATGGAATGAGGACAATCTACCTTGAAAGAGAGATATTTGAGAGAAGAGTCAGTAGAGGGACCAGAAAAAATCTGGGACATTTTCAGGAAATTTTACAGCTCCTGCAAAACAAGGTTGCTAAAGTTTTTGTTCAACCCTAAAAATGATATGAATAATAACTGTAATAATCTGAAATGGAAAAAAAATCTTTCTGTAGGTGCTAATTAAAGAGCAGTATATTATTTGCTGCCTGCTAAATATTGCCAGAGATACAAGGATCTATTAATCAGAGAATTCATTATATCTGTTAGTTATATTAATTCTAGAGTTTTATCACATGTGAACTATCAAACTATAAATTATACAGAGTGAAATAAAAACTTGATTATTTAAGTAGGCTTTGGTGAATGGAAAAAATTAGGTAAGAGCAAGGTCTCACTCTCTTGAAACTAATGATCATGTGATGTTCAAAGTGACTTGGATGTCAAATTCCAGCTCAGAGATTTGAGTTTTGTTACTGAGATTTTAAGACCATCTCCTGTTAGTTCAGTTCAATAAATGCATTAAAATACTGTTTAGAAGTCTCCATCCTCATCTAAAGTCACAAGGAATATACCTGTTGGTGGTGTGCTCTCTGCTCAAATAAAAGCCCCAAGTGATCTCCTTTCTCTTGGATCTGCTCACTTAGCACAAGCTAGTCCTATAACTTCCCTGAGACGGATTCAGCTTTGCTACTGCTTTATGCCTTTCCTATGTGTGTCAGAACCATACAGTGTACAAAGGGTCTTCAGTAACTATGCGGAAAACTAAATAGTAAATTGGACTGGGGATAGTACAGCTATAGAAAATAAACTGGGGTATGAACCAGCACTGGAAGTCATCTGGCATCTGTTCCCTTCTATTATATTCAGATGAATCATAGTGAATGATCACACGTTTGGTGACCTGCTTTTTTTCCCACAGCCTTCCTTGACAATCTATTTCATTGCTTAAACTTCTTTATGGACAGAAAATATGTTTTAAATCACCTAAACAAAATTTTCAATTTAAGTATATCTCTTTTTTTTTGTTCTTTTTTCTTTTAAGGATCATGGTGAACATGGAGAATATTTATTCTCTTCTGCCTGTGTGTATATGTTTGAAGACAACAAATATATGTAAATATAAAAGGGTGAATTTGTATGGTGTGTATTCAAATACCACTGGAGAGAGAGACAGTTTCTAAGTAATGTGGAAGTCTTAACAATGCATTTAAAGGAAATTTTTAAGAAGGGAATTAAGTTTTAGAAAAGGAGAAAGATAGAGAAAAGTCAACAGAGACTACAAGGGTAAATTCTGGTAAGAGGCTCAAAATGAAAAAGCTGAAATGATAGTAAAGAAGACTAGAGAGGACCATAATCCTTGACATGTTAAAACCAAAATCACAAAAACCATGCCAAAAAGATGTGGGAAAACTAATCCTTAGTGATACAGAAGCTGTTTCCTTTTCAAAGCAATCAGAACAAGAGAGCTAGTCTAGTTCCAAGGTAAGGCTGAGGAATAATAGGAATATTCATGTAGTATAAGCTGTCACAAAAAGCCTGACTGATTTGTTCTTACATCACAGTCATTTTTTACAAGAAGTGAGTCTGAGAAAATCTTTAGATTTGTGTGGCAATGAAAGAGTTTGGAGATATATTGACATGCTTAAGAATAATAAATTGATAGAACCTGATAGAACTCTCTAGAGAATTTAAAAAGAGGTAAAATACAATTTTTTGAACTGTTAATTGACACTTGTGATTGCTACTTAATCTGTCTTACAGTCAGAAGAAATTAGATGAAAACATGGCATCGTACTTCGAAGGAAAGCTCCAGTTGCGATCTTGAGAAATCATACTTCTAAATTACATAAAACTGAGCTACGGAAAAAAACTTGATAAGGAATAAATTTAATAATACTGTAAGGAATATGACATATTTGGCAACAGATTTTTGATGGAAACCATAGTTTTATTGTAGTTCCCTACAGAGTAAATGAATCTGTGGATGTGGCTGATCCAAAGAAAGTAATGTGTGCAAATTTTCAAAAAGCATTTGACAAAATTTCTTTCAAAGAAACTAAGCACTCATTTGATTACAGAGGAGTTTTTCTTATGGATTAGTGGCTGATCAAAGAAAGTTAGAACCAAATGATATATTTATACAATGGAGAAATGGAGAAGAGTTAGGTACCTAATAAATTAGCAAAATCTTCTTAAGATCAGTACTGGGACATAAGTAAATTCAGCAATCTGGACCTGAAAATGGGGATGAATGTGTTGTCTGTTACCATTAAGGATGCTATAAAACTTTTTGGCATAGTCTGTTTTGAAGTTGACTGAAAACGTACAAAAAGACCCCAAAGTCATGGATAACTACAGAATAACTTAGCATCTTATTAGAAAATTCAGTGCCAGTAAAAGATGGTATGCAGTGATTTTGGTACAAGAGTGTATATTTTGGCACAGCATCTTGAACTTTTGAAGTATTAGATTAATACATAACAACTCATAAACATGTCATCTCATTAGTGAATCCTGAGTCAATCATTCCATCTAAATCATAATTAAAATAAGAACTAGAAACTGGGGCTACCACTCCAATTTTATGCTTGCATAACTGTTAATATTAAAAAGAGCCTCCCTAGGGCATGTCAGAACTGGTTCACTTAAACTTTTTGGTTTTGATGTAGGCCAAAAAAACAAATGACAGAAAATCACTGACCACTCAGGTCAGTGATAACTCAGATAACTGTCTGAGGCACTTAAGTGCCATGTTTTGTAAGCAATTGGAGAGATGGTATAAGAGAGAAAAGACTGAGAGGCATTTCCAGACTGGAAAAGCCTCCTCCACATGTTTGCTGAAGAGTTAAGATAAAAATATTGAGATAAATAATATCTACTAAACTTGAATGGTATCTGGGAAAGTACCAGACATGTAGCTTAGTTCTAGACTTGGTTTCTAAATATTGTCTTGTTAAAATAAGAGACAACTTAGCAACATGGTTTACGGTGTATTGTGGCCTACTTAATAAATAAACACAGAAATCACTGATTGAAGATATTTAGTTAATTAGTGGAAAAGAGCTTTGACAAGTGCCAGGAAATTATTTCACAAGCAAGGCATAGTTCTATCTGTGCTGCTAATAATTCATAGAAAATACTCCAAAATGTCAAATATTTTATTTCTGAAAAAAGTTGACTGCCTTATTGTCTGCTTTATAAGTCAGTTATAGATTATGTCTACCTTTTAATTCCCACAAGGAAATGGCATGTTTTCATTCCTTTAAAGATTAACATTCACTTCGACCCTGTATTTTATGAAAATAAATTTTAAATATTACATTTTTTGATAGCGCTGCAGCTCTAAATATGCTGATTAATATGCATTGGGATATGCAATTCAGGTTGGAAGCTAGTTAAAATAAAAAAGTGCTCCTTGTGCTTTGGTTGCAGCTCAAAGAATAGCAGGTGGTCAGTGTTTACCCTGCTAAAACAAGCCATTCAGTAAGAGAAAGCTCATTTTGGACCAGAGCTGAGTGCCATGCTTGAGCGATTCGACTCCTAACAAAGCAGCCAGAGTCTCATTCACATCGTTTCATTGGTGTCATAATTAGCTACTGGTAATTGCATGTCCAGGAGCTGCTTTTTATAAACGTTCTTTCAGACGTGCTTATTGATGACTGTCAGTCTGAGAATTTGGGAATCATCTCTGAACATATCAACACTTTTCAGGTTTAACGTTACCATTGAAAGTCAAGCAAAAGCATCATATAAAGGAGCAGAGGATGGGGAGCAGCACTGTCTCCCTCTGACAGCTGCCCTTACTGCCTGGTGAGCACTGTGGAGGCAGTAGCCCTATATATTTTCATTATTGAGAGGAAATGTAACAGCTCAGTGTGATGCCAGTGGAACTAGACAGGAATCCATGCTCAGATAGCACAATGTCAATGCCATCACAATACTTACTACTGTGATCACTGTTAGACTTTGGATGAAAGTTTTAAACAAGCTGAGGCATAAATGCTATTGTTTTTGTAGGTAGCAGATTCCCCAGCATGCATTTGAAAAAACAGCCCTGGAAAAACTAGTGGCTTTTCCCTGGCATGGATCTGCTCTGCAGGTAGAAGCATTTCACCCTACGCCTCTGAGCGCTGGCTGTATAACAGGGCTGATCCTCTCACATGTGAAGACTATTGGGGCTTCTTAAAAACAGAATTCACGTGGACTAAATACTAGGGCTACACTTCTCTCACCAATCCAGAGCAATACGAAAAGTGTAGGTGTCTCATTTCAACTCCTCACAGGCTACAAAGGAAAGCTAACGATTTTGCAGGCCTTGTGAAGCCGGCTTTTAAATTTATCTCCTCCAATGATGCTTAGGTGCTTGTAGTTGGCCAGTTAGAGAGATTCTCTCATCACTTACTGTGGGAAAGTGGTAAGAGCCCTTATTTGGGTTCATTTTACAATGATTTTTGATTTACAGGTCATCAGAAATATATTATGTAGGTTCTACCCAAACAAAGTTAAATATATAGAAAGAGTTTTAAAAACTGAACTCTCCTAGCAGACTTGAGATGGTTTAGTCAGTATCTTTAATGGAACTGGGGAACAGACATTTTTAAATTTAACATATACATCTATGACTACAAGTGAAAATGCCAAATGCTTTGAAAATGACTTGTATTTTGAGAACATTTCAGCTTGAGTGAAAATAATGAGTATTTCAAAACTTGTAAGGAGTTGTGAGACTGAGATTTGGAGCTATATAATCAGAGTTAAGGTTAAGATAAATAGAATTAACCCTCTGATGTATAGAATATTTATCTAAAAACTCCTGGAACATTTGGAATTCTACTTTAAATAGGGCTTGGCTAATTCTCTGCATTGAACTCCTTTACTTTCACCAATTTTTTCAATACCAAATGAATGTATTGTCATGGTTTTGTGATTTTTGGTTTTCGGTATTCCCCATCATAACATCATGTAATGCACTGGGAGTCGAAGTGTTAATGCTCCAGTTCTGGGTAGCTGTTAACGGAGTTAACTAGATCAATCTAGGCCTGTGACACTCATAATATCTGAGAGTTTGCTGCCACTTAAGAAATTCATTGCAATCTTAGTTAACAAGCTTCTCATTGCAAGAACTGTGCAATCTAATCCATCAAATGCAAATATAGAAACTTGTGGGTTTTTTTCTTTCAATCTAGATTACATGGCAGTCTTGAAACGTCTTGTCAAACAAGATTCCCTTTTTATAGCTTATTTTCTCTTTTGTTTAATAGCAATAAAAATAGTGAACTTCTTAGTAAAGCAGTTTCAGATCAAATGACGTTCTCTATTAGAGAACGTTAGAACTAGACATTATTACTAAATCAAGATCCAAAATAATGATCCATACATAAAGCCTCTAGCCTATTATGCTTTCAAACTTAAAGTCCTTCCATTGACTTCCAATGAAATTCTTCACTAATGTTAAATGTCTGTTTTAGGTACACTAAAACATAACTCAGACATTTTTCCTGGGCCTCATATTCATTTCTCCCTCTTCAATCTGCTGACTCATTCACTTCCTTTTACCAGTGAAGATAAGAGGAAGACTTCTGGGCTGGATCTTTTACTGCTCTTATTCTATGTATCCAGCATCTTGCTTTAAAGATTAGACTAATTCCAGCTGGGGAACTTCTAAAGCAGCAGATTAAAATCTCTTTTTGTTTGATAAAGCATTTGATTATTAAAGCATCGAGGTTAGGTATAACCTCTAAAGTTGTTGTAAAATTATATTGTTTTTTTTTTTTTTGTTTGTTTGTTTGTTTTGTCTTCTTTAATATTTCTTTTTTAATCAACCTTGAAAGTATATGAAAATCATTTTCGTTTCCAAAATATATACACTGCCAAATTCCTTGATCTTCTCTACTGCTCCCCTTGTATCTTTGCTTTTGCAATTAGAATTTTGGACATTTTCCTTTCTCACAGGTCTTTGTGATAACTTAAAGCATACACCAGTAATAGAACCTTCGGCAGTTTGTACATTCACATTTGAAACCTTCTCTGCAGATTAGCAACTGACAAAAAAAGAAAAATCAAGCCTGTCAAAAAAATACCAGCAACTGTAAAAACCATTGTGGAGCTCTTTGAAATAGCTGTTAAAAGTGGGGATCTTTAGCAGCATTTTTCAGAGTGATGACTCACAGCAGAAGCTGTTGGGTGGCCGACTCTGTTGGCATAGGAGTGATATGTAGGAAGCAAAAAGAAAGATGCCAGGAGTATAGGAGGTAAGGCATGACTTGACAGGTGGTTAGGAACTCAGTCTCTGTGAAGGAGAAAGGGAGTATGAGCTGGAGAGCTGTTTCACTGCTTTGCTTCAGCGCAGTGCTTTTCAGCAGCTGATGATGTGTTAGCTGTTTGGATTCTCAGGGTTCTTTGACTTGTCTGACCTAAGATTTGGAAACAGATGTATTTTTCCCTTTAGGCTGGCAATCAGAAATTTGGTCATGACTCCCATGTCAGCACTGGACATCCAATCTTGATGGCCTGTTCTAGAAGACAGAGAAACTAGAGTTTAAATCCCGAGGAAGATATTTTTCCTCCCATGGGCACTCTAATGATGGATTTAGACCTGGAGTTGACTCTGAAATATCCCCCTCCACGATTCAGTACTTGGAGATAACACTGACTGGGGTCATCTAGGGCAGTTCAAGAGGCTCAGAAAACAGAGAGTCCACACTGGAGGATTCTGAAGCAAAAGCAAACTGACTGAAGCAGAAATGCACTGAAAACTCTAATACCAGTGCATAAATTATAAACAAATAAGAGATTTTTTGCCCACAGGATTTAAAAATACCCAAGTTGCTTTAGGCTACAGATATTTAGGAGGGCAATCCTACCTTGGCTCAACTCCATGACTGACATGAGATCCTTGTGAGAATGATCAGGCTGCTTTCAAAACAAGATGGTCTGTGTCGAGGTAGTGCAATATTTTCCCTGCAGAAATGCTATATTGTTTCTGCTTCTTTTTTTTTGTCCTTGCCTGTGCAGTAGTAAGGATGACAACATTTGGGACATGACTTGGAGGCTGAACACATGAATTTCACAGCTATTAAATACTAGCAGGAGGTATGAGGTCCTCTGCAGATGGAAGAGTTATTTCGTGAGCCTAGACCAGCAGCTTTGCTTAAAACAGTAGCAATATGGTTTCTGTTAATGCAATCATCAGCTGGCATGGGTAGGCTGCCCAGCTTTGGTTTCTGTTGTGATGAAGCTTGTTGACAGGGTCATGGAGAGGTGACAATTACAGGTTTCATCTCCACATACCCTTCTCACATGTACGTATTTCATATATGTGCATGTCAGCGTTCCTAGTGAATGTGAGGATAGACATTGTTTAGTTGGCAGATGATTTTTCCTGTACTAATGGATGAAGCCAGAGGTGCTATGCATGTCCCTTTGGCTATTGATGGAATGCTGTTAAAATACCTATAAACCTACATGTACTGGTCTGCTCTTATTCTTTACTCAGAGAAAATCCTGGTAGGTAATGTCAGACACTTGGTTTCTCTCCTCTGAGTACTGTTTTTTTTTTCTGCTCCATTTCTCTTGCTCAGCTTGAAAACAAACTACTGAAGGTGCTGGTGTGAACACATGGTTACCTTGTCTTCAATACACAGACACAAATTTGCTTTATCTTTGCTCTTCTCTGCTCATGATGGCACAATTTAATGCTTATGCGTGAGTCTGGCTGGCACTGCCATGTAGATCTATAAAAGTATTTGTATTGAGTGGCATTTGCTTTACTAGTATTTTCACAATTGTATATATATTCACTTATGAAAGTTTTTGGGTAAGGTGATGTTTGGGAAAAGGGGAGATGGTTCCTCCTCACCAGGCAGCTGAGCATATTTGGACACATGGGATGGAGAAGATGTAGGATGACCATGTCAAAGGAAGAGCTGGATTCTGGCAGCATGGTACTGAGAGAAGACATCCAGGTCTTAGAGGGGGTGAAAACAGTTTTTTCCGGACCCAGTAGGGAACAGGTGAGAGAAGGAGAGTTTGCTGCTAGTTTGCAGTCATGGAATTGCCTGGAAGCAAGGATGCAATGCAGTGGGTGAGGAAATAATTTATCAAAAGTTTTAATATTTAATTAATTTAATTTAAAATTAATTTGCCTTTGATTATGCTGAGACTTTTTATTTTAAAGGTTACATTTATACTTATTTCTTTTTGCCACAATTAAAGCTATCTTATCTTTCTTTGGCCTACATTTAGGATTATATAGGATTTCCCTATAAAGCATAAGGTTAAATTCAACCCCACAGCCACCAGGTCGTCACCTGGTCACAATGCTGAAGACCAAAAAAAATCAAACAAATCATGGATTATTATGAAGAATGCTTGTTCCTGTTGAGTTATAGGTGTTTGATAGCCCTTTGGTTTTTTTTTTTATTTTTCAAGTGAAAGCCTGATTTGATTGTCAGTTATTTCTTGATTGTCTTAAAAATAGCTGGAACATCTTTCTTACCCTTATACGTGGATAAGAGGGTACAATCTTCATTCACAGATGCAAAAGCACACTACAATGATTTATGTAAACTCTGCTTCTTAAATCTGTTGAAATAATTTTGTTGGTGCAGAGGAAAGGACTCCAGCTGTTCACTGGAGGAATGTTGAGATGATTATATTTTGGGTACCCTGTGATCTATGCTGATTGCTTATTGATTTTGGGGTGGAGTTTAGAGTGCTTGTTTGGATTTACGGTATACTAACTGGCTTAATTTCTCCCTTGAGAAAGTACTTTTTTCTTTATGCAGTACTGATGCAGCAGAAATCTATGCAGACCCACATTTAATCTTCTGGGAACAAATAAAAAAGAATTCTGCCAGTGGAAGATTGCAGTTCTTTAATGGCTCTGACTTCAGATCTTACCCATCTTCTCTAAGAAGAGGGGTCTTTATGAAATCATGCCTTTAAGGTGCCTGTGCAAAGCTTGTCAATTTGGGGGTGCTTTTCAGGAAGAATTTATTTTTTCAAAGATTCTGTTGGACTTCACTTTTGTGTGTAAGAAAGATTAACCTGCTTGTTGTATTCAAACCTACGGTTCCAGTAAGTCTGAGTATTTCAAATCTGGAGCTTAGCTGAGGCTCAACAAACAGCATATAAAAATAAAATGGGCTGATTTGCTTCATTTTAGAGATAAAAAAGGCTCAAGGTTATCAGAGGAGATAGTGGAAATTAGGAGATACTCATTGTTTGAATAATGCATTAGGAGCCTGGGAGTATTACAAGTACATATCAGGAGGTAAAAATGGCAAAAAATGGCAAAGAATGCATGCAAAGACATAGACTCATTATCGGGGCCCAGAAAGTAATACCGTTTTATTTGATTTCTCCATTTCCTGTCTGAAATGGCAGCTGAAATATGATTTAATATATGTTAATTTCACATTATATTCTTCCATTTTCATGAAATGTATATGCTTGCCATCATTCATAAAGAAACAAATAAAAAAAGAGAATAGAATGAAATGGACAGAAAATAATGTTCAGAGACAGAATAGAAAATAAGAAAGAAACTGCTATGTATCAATAAAAGGAATAATATTTAATTAAAAAAAATAGTTAAAAAAAAAAAAAAAAGATTATTGAAAGTACTGCAAAGTTCCTGCTTGAACAATAGACTCTTTTTCAGGATAAGCTTTCTGGGTCAGGTTGTGTTCTCTTCTATTCTGCTGTACATAAAAGACTGTAAAAAGCAATCCTAACTGGGCAGTTGCAGCTTCTTTTGGCATATGGGTACAGCATGACATCCAAGGGATTGCACTGGATGATGTGCTACAGATACATTAGAAAACGGAAATGAGGCCAGCTGTGTAATTGTTCGTCAGGACATCTCAGTCCCAGCCCAAATCAGTCCCTGGAGGGATGCTCGTCTGTTCCCAGAGTTGTATTGCATCCCTGCTGTACCCAGCTTTCCAGAGACATATATATAGCAGGATCCGTTATGCTCCTTTCACAGTGGCCCCATGTGCTTTTTGGCCAGATTTAAAAATCATGTCCTTTGTAATGCATTGTTATGGAGTATATTTAAGAAGCCAAAAATATTTAGCTATTTTCTCATACTTGGTCTGCTTAGGCAAAAGAAAGGTTTAGTGTGAAGATATACAGCACGCTTCCAGCTGCTCTTTGCTGTCACCTGGAAGATAGTGGCCCTTCTAAGAAGCAAGTAATCAAGTCATCCTTACACTCATTCTCAAGCAGTCTGTTACGGGCTTAGCTTTTCAAGGCAGATTTGTGGCTCATTGCAGAAGGAATTCTATATCCCACAAGAGGGATTGCAAAGAGGCCCTTGAAAAGGGCAGGTAATCTTAAATGAAAGTCATTCTGACCCTTTAAGTAGTAGTGGCATTGCCACACAGCTTGCTACAAATGAAGACTGACAAATTGTCTTAGCAGGATACGGGTTTCAGTTTGCTGTGGTCTCACTTCTTTAGAGTTCCAAGCTACAAGGATGAAGCATGCATTTCACAGCTGTTATGGACAGACCTGTCCAAGGCAGGTGTGGCTTCAGCTGGAGAAAGGGAAGAAGTGGGGGTTCCTGAGTTTACCATTAACTGGCAATAGGAGTCTTACACATTCCTTTTCTTGCTCTGGGGAAAGGCCAGGAAAGGGTTTGGGAAGCTGAGAGCATTGAGATGTTATAATTAGCATGAGTTCTTCTGCCAAACATTCAAATTTTAGAAAGTGAGCCCCTCCAGGTCCACTTGGAAAAGTTTGCAAACTCTTCTCTGTTTTCCTCTTAGATTCAAGGGGGAAAGCAGATCTGAAAGCTGCCAGTATTTCTTTATTGGAATCAGCTGTTTAAGCTGAGGCTGAGCCCAGCCATATAAACAAAGAGAGAAAGAAAAAGAGTTTTGTGAAGGCAAAACCAAAAATAACTTGTTATAAATATTCTTCTCCCCTTTTTCTCTCTCTGCATCCTTCAGTTGATATAACTTAATTAGGGCCTATTTAGTCTCACAGGCTTCTTTATTTTTTTATTTAAAAAAAGCAGACGTAAAAAAAGTAGAAGATGTTTTGCAACGTTGAGCTCTGGTTTACTGAGTTCTGTTTGCCAAGATAAGCCTCAAGAGAGACAGCACCTCATTTTCACAAATATCCCTGGAGACAGCAGGTGCTTTACAAAATGTCCGCATTTGCATCTGGCAAATTCAAATAGCCAAATTAGTCAAAGCACTACTTACTCCCTAAATCAAATATCTAAGATCCTTTCCAGACTTGTCCCAGATTAGGAAATGTATTGGAAATGGACAGCTGTCCAGTTGTGCTTCCATTTGAAAACACTAGCTATGAGCTAAAATCTGTTCAAGCTGAAGGAAAGATTCCCACGTACTGTACACAACAGTACCGTGTACTTTTCTTTCTCACTGCAGCGTGGTTTATTTTCCTTGGCTATTTGAGGTGGTTAATCAGAAATCTCCAAGACTAAGGGACCAAAAATGAGATTTCTGAAAGAGTCAGTTAACCATACATTTGCATCCTTTTCTGGGATGATGATAGCAATCTACCCAAACATGGGAATGTAAACAAGCATTTAATGAAGATGGTTTGCACTGAAACTCTGTCTTGCCTGTTCAGGATACAGAAAATAAAGGTGGATTTGTTGAAAGAGACTGTATTGCAAACAAACAGGTTAAGGTCCATCTCAGTTAACCCTAGTTATTGACAGAGCAGACATCTGCAGGCATGCTGCCCAACCACAGGCCTCCATAAATCAGATATAATGACCAGACATTCACTATTATAAGTGCATTCTGGGTAAGTCACAGTAAATGTCTGAGTTTAGCAGAGGAAACTTCTTTCCAATGCCTGACAGTGATGATGAACATCATGGTGAAGAAGAGCAGTCAAGGCCAAAGTCCCACAGTTTGGTTGGTAACATCTATCCAACCAGCACAAGATTTCTGATAGCCAGAATACAGAATACTATAAAAAAAATGTGGGCAGTTGTTAAAAAAAAAAAAAAAAGAAAGTAAGAAAGGAAGGAATGTGTTTGTGTCAAAAAGCTGGTCAATAAATTATCAAAAGCTTGGCACACACCTCTACTGTTTGAGGACTCCTTTTGTTACTCTACCTCTCTACTTGATCATAATTTTTTAATTACTAATCTCTCCCCACATGAAATTTGTATATACTGTAGGCAAACTCCTTTAGTTGCCAGCAATCCAACTACATTTGGCCTGTCTACCACACAGACTGGCCACTGCATGGAAGCCAAACTCATCACTTGATTTCTGTAGGCGCTGGATGAAATGAACAATAAGCCTTCTGAATAAAAGCACTTCAGCCTGGGACAAAACCTGACACTGAACAGGGGGTTAAAAAAAACATTTAACACAAGTACAGAAAAATTTACATGCTCGTTCAAGAGCAAAGAGAGGTGAGTACAAATGAGCTCTACTGCAGAGCAGCACTAGTTCCAACTAAGGGGAATTCTGGGATTCTTCAGAGGTTGGTGCATGAAGAGGTAAAATGCTCTTCATATGCTGTAAACTCTGAAACTATGAATACTGAAAAAGAAATTCTTCATGCAGTGATGAAGACAGGGGTTGCTGTTGTCCCTGCCTGTCCCTGCCCTGTCGTCTCACCAGTGCTGTAGTACAGCATTGTACATTAGCTGAAAGGTTCTTAAGAGGTTGTAGTCAAGCTGAGGACATTTTTGGCTGAATGCACACCTTTGTTGAGCACTTCCTACGCTCATGGTGGGAGAGAAAGGAAAAGATAGGTTTTATAGATGATGATGGATCCTTAACAGTGATGCAGTAGGCAAGCTGTCAATATAGTATTGTGCAAGTGATTTGTTGTACAGGACAACAGATAATTCCTATTATAAGTGCCATGTCCCCAGCTGGAGTGGCAGAAGGGCATCTCTGCCAAGATTTACCTGGCAGCAGCTAACCCGATGCTACCAGAGCACTTGCAGGGCTGGAAAAGGAATGTTGCTAATTCAGGAACTGGGGACAGGACAAGCACCCTCACAAACATCTCATCTTGGTCACAGTATTCCTTGCCTTAGCCTCCAATTTATCTCCCAGGCAAACATGACCTAGGACTACCAGATTACAAATGCTTATCTGCAGTGACCAGTGACTAACCATGTTTTTGCTCTCCTTGAAAAGTTAATTTGGTCTTTGGCAGGGTAAGGGTCAGCAGAACAAGTGTGTTCAGGCGCTGGCCTATGTTTGCTCTCGCCAGTGCTCACAGTGGTAAATGAGAAGGCTGGCGTCCACCCTGGTGGCTCCTCCAGGAACCCTGCTGGGTATTGCTATGATAAACTGGGTTCTGAAAAAAATGAAAAATCTGTTTGGAGCCCAGCAGCCTCAGAATGTCAGGGGTAAGTCAGGAGGAGAAAGGAGTGCATGAAGCATGGCTGGTTTCTGGCATGCAAGCTGAGAACATTGGAGTCTGGAGGGAGCTGGGTGTCTGCCTAAGCCAGATAACAAGTCTGGATAAGGGAGGAGAGCTTTGTATGCTGATTTGGCCAACAGCCTCTGTGTAGAGGAGACCAGGGGAAAATAAAACAAAAAGGAAAAGAAAGAGAAAAGGAACATTTTCTCACATCCGGGCATGATGCTGCCCACGGCCACAATCATTTGAGCATCACCAGCTGCTTTTATATTGGCAGGAAAAAACATTCAATGGATGCATAGCATCAGGATGCTAAAAAAGCTTCTGGCTGGTAGTGTCCTAGCTCCCAAGGATCCCCCCAGGCTGTTTCTCCCAGTCTTATCCAAGTCAGATACAGAATTTGCAACAAACTATGACTTGATGTGTTGCCTTTGCAGACTACCAGCTTCCTGTGTGGAAGTAGCTGAGACACCTTTAGCAATGGAATGATGATTAGTATCTCTTACCTACCTCCACACTACTCAGAGTCCTTGCCCAAAGCTTCTGGCATTTACCTGCAGTGCAATGGACCTGTCAGATTCCATACTCTCAGGCCTGCTAAGCTTTCACTTTTGCCCTAAGCCTGGGTTTGACAATCCTTATAAAGCACCCTGAAGGGACAGATGGGAGACTTACAGCAGTCAGAGTGGTAAAGACAGAGATCCCAGAGTCTCCATCTTCCTAAAATGTCAGCCAAGGGCAAGAGAAACTAGCCGGCCCAAAGTATGTAATGAAACCTAGGGGAGGACCGGTTGTGCCAGTGCAGCTGATGTCTGGTCAGTGAGTCATTGGCAGTCCTGTGACCAGACGTACATCCCCCTACATCTCTCTTTTCTTGCTATTTACCACGCTTTACTGGTTTGGTTTCGACAGCTCTGAAGGAGCAGCTTCGAGGAGACAAGCGCTGGGGAAGGTGTTTGAGGCCAGATGCCCTCACTGTGTAACGGCAGATACAAAATTCTCCAGACTTTCGTTTCCAGGCGATGGACCGTATTATCCTTTCCCTTAGATTAAAAAGGCCTTAAATTCCAAAAGCCCTCTCTGCTCACAGACTCTAAACCATTCAGGCTGTGATGTTTCAAGGTGCTAATGACCTGCCATTAAAGGTCACTGATGTATACACATGCGGACCGCAATTAAAGGCACAGTGTGGTTAAGGCACTCTTTTGTCTGACAGTTGAAGGCTGTCGGAGGTTGCTTTGTATCGCAAAGAGGCACAAGGGGAGAGCTGTTATCCAAATCTCACCTTTAAAGGCCGCATGCTGGCAGCAGGTTTTAGGTGCGGGGCGCTTATGGGGGGTAGGGGGCGGCAGGAAGTTCGTGTCAGGATCTTTGATTTAGCATGAAACTCCAGACGAGATAAGAAACCTCAGGCAGCCGCTTTCTGGGCAAAGCAGTGACGCCTGCGGTCCATGACATGCACGTTGCCATCTTTTTGCCCTGCCTCAGTCCAACGCTTCCCCGAGGACGCTGGGTTGGCGAATACTGTTTAATAAACTACTCGCATCACAAAAATAGCTAACATTAACTGTCTGTTACTGTCCCAAACCAGACAGATTGACTAAGCATGCGTTCTTTAGGAAAAGTTACTATTGATCGACAAAGCAATAACATTGTTAACAGAACTGGGGAAGAAAAAAAAAAAAAAAGAATAAAAATTCAATTTTTCTTCAGATGCAGCACAGGTTTTAGTGTAGCTCTATAGCTTCCAGCTACTGTGGAGCTGAGGGTAATTATCCTCGTCTTAAAAGGTGGAATGTGGAGGGCTGATTTCTGACTTGCGAAGGCTTAGCTGAAAAAAATGACATGCTTAGGACTGTATACAAAACTTATCCGGACTGATTAAGTCTCAGACCCTTATGAGGAAAGGCTTTTCCACATGATTTATGAAACTTCCCACTTTTGCTGAGCTCGAGCGTGGAAGTGCGTAAAATGATTCTTTAGATACTATATGGAGTGACTAATTGGAGAAAGGTGCATGAAAAGTGGAGATAAAATAATTCAATATATTAGTAACCAAATAGGGGGAGAGGGGGGGAGAAGGGGGGAGGGAGGGAAGAGCAAATTGGAAAGTATAGAGTCCCCGTGCCCTGCAGAAAGATGAGATTATGATCATCCGTTGTCACGAGGACACTTTGTAGAAAATCTGTTTGATTTCCTAATTTGATTGACTCTGCATAAAGTATGCTATTCTAAGGCTTTTCTTTTGAACATTTTTATGCTATTCACTTGTTGTATAATTTATTTCAAAAGCTCATAAAATTTAAAAAAAAAAAAACAACAAAAACAAATAGCAAACAACAAACTATATTAAACATATCAAGCAACCCAAAGTTTCAAGCTTCACCTCTCAGTTGCAGTACAAGAAAAACAGTATCAGAACAAAAGAAGAAGACATACATGCAAACACTCAACTGAGGAAAAGTTGGAAAAACTTCAGAAGGTTGAGCACCCCATTAGAGATCCCTGAGCAAGATGTTCCAGCATGGGTGTTGCCAAGATGCTCAGAGCTGCTGAACGAAGGTAAACTCAAGTCTGATTTAAGTCTTCCTCACTCACAGTGTTGCTTTACAGGGGATTTTTGTGTTGAAATGCCTTTAAAAGTGAAGTCACTGTGCTGATGCCTTAACTTATGGATGTCTTAAGTTGGTGTTACCTAGCTTAATGGAGATACAAAGGAGAGACCTGTCCTAAGAGCAATTGAGACCATAAATGAGTTTGCTGCTGTTGAAATGCTGATCTCCTCTCTCTCCCCCCACCATTGCCCTCTTCCCCTCTTCTCTTCCTAGCCCTAAGGCCCTACTTTCTCCTTTGCACCGGCTCTGTCATTTTCCAGATGCCTCCCCGGGCTGTTTAAACTCACTGAGCCAACAGAAATCTATCCTTCCCCCTTCCTCCTCTCATTACTTAAACTGGCTTTCTGCCCTGAGTAGCAAGCAAAGCCAGCATAGGGAAGGGAGAAGGGCTGTGCACACATGCGCTGCAGATAGTCTGAATGAAGAGGTGGTGTTGCACAGCTGGAAATGGAAGAGTAGAGTGGGACCTCCCATTTTGGTTGAATTGAACTCCAGCTCCTACCACAGGATAATTTAGAGTTTTTGAAGACATTAAAATATGATGCCATTAACTTCTGGTAAAGTAATACAAAATACCTAAGTAAGGACTACACATTTCTATCATCTATTAACATTTATATGAAATGCAGGAATTTATGGGACTGAGATACAGGACCACCTCTCCTGTAAGGAAACGCAGAGAGAGTTGGCGCTGTTCAGCCTGGAGAAGAGAGGGGTCAGGTGGATCTCATCCAATACTTACAAACACTTGAAGGGAGAGCGCAAAGAGCACAGAGCTAGTCCCTTTTCAGTGGTGCTCAGTGCCAGGACAAGAGGCAGTGGTCACAAACTGGAGCTCAGTTGGCAAATGATTATAGAATGTGAGGTAATGGCACAAAGCTGCACTAGGGAGATTCAGACTGGATATCATATTTTTCTTTTATTTTTTTTTTTTTACTTTGAAGGTGGTCAAACACTGGAACCAACTTCCTAGAGAGGTGGCTGATACCCCATGCCTGTCAGTCTTCAAGAGGCATTTGATGATGCCCTCAATAATATGCTTTAACTTTTGATTAGCCCTGAGTTGATCAGGCAGCTGGACTTGATGATCTTTGAAGACGCCTTCCATCAGAACTATCCTGTCCTGTTCTGTCCTATTTCACCTAAACATCAGGAAGAGCTTTTTTACTGTGCAGATGATGGAGCAGATTGCCCAGAGAAGTGAAGTCACCTTCCTTGTAGATATTTAGAACGTAGTCCTGGTCTTAGGTGGCTCTGCTTTGGCAGATGAACTCCAAAGGTCCTTCCAAGTTCAGCCATTCTGTGGTTCTCTTATGCCCTCTCCTTGTTGTGAACAACTCAGCATTCCCTCTCCCTTGATGACCCCAGTCTGGATAAATCCTTCCACAGAAGGGTCACTTATACAGTGATCACCCTGTCTGCTGGGAAAGAGGCAGAGCAAACTACAGAGTTGGCTGAAGCAGTAATTCATGACTGCTGTTCTCCAGGACTGGCCCTACGGCTGTCTGTGCCTTACCATGGCACTTGGCAGATCCTGGCGCACACCAGGCATCAGGGTACTGTTGCTCTGTTCCTTCCTCAGTTCTGTGAGCTGCCAGACCAAAATTCCGTTTGGGGTTAGTACATGATGTGTAAAGTGAAATTGAACAGAAATTGTTTAGAGTTAGAAAGTTGGAGGAGTTGCAGCAGTCTCAGTCCAGCAGAAGCAGTTTTCCTGATGAAAGTTTCTTTGGTATTATCTCTTCCTTCATCCCTCTCTGAGGTGGTGGAGGTAACAATTACTTGAGGAGAATTGATAAAAGGGTGGGGAACATGTTGTACTTTGCCTTTGAAGTTCTTCTCCATAGGAAATAATGGACCCTACTTATGCAGATTTCCTTAGTGAATTATCTCTCAAATTTCTCTTACAGTAAGTAACAGAAAGCAACAGAGTTCATTAAGTATGTTGGCCTGCTATCCCTGGAGACTAAAATCTCCCCAGCATGCCTTGTGTAGTATGTGCACTACAAGCTCTCTGCATTAGTGTACTTCAGTTCTCCACAACTCACTCTGGACAGCCAAATTGTAATTCAGGGCATGGAGGTGTGTGTATTCCTGGAAAACTTCATCTGCTCCTGAGATAAAGAAAAGAAAAAAGCCAGAAAACTGACCACATGATATAACCCCTTAGCTTGAGGAGAAACTGTCTGAGCTCAAGGAACTTTAATCTGTACCCCAGAATAAGTACTTGCATATTTGTGCAGTTGCTCTGTGCTGCTTCCCCTCATGCTGTGCAGGGCGTTTTCCTGTCCTGGGATACCTCTGTCCCAGGGGAAGAAACACAGGAGCACTTTTCTTTCCCATACAAACAGATGGCACCCTCTGCTCCATCTCCTGCTTTCCTACAGACATCTTTTCTGGTACTTCAGCATGCTGCTTTTTGCATTCACATAAATCTATGCAGACAAAGAGACTGCAACAGCCTTCCTTCAGGTCTGTGAACAGCTACTCTCACTGCTCTGATTGCAGAGGAGTTACAACCAGCAGTGGTACAAGAAGAGGAGGTACTGCTGGGGTCTGGGTGCAGAGCCATTGGATGGGCTGATCTGTAGGAAGTCACTGGATTTCAGTAGTGGTCCTCTGAGCTATTTGGCTCAGAAAGCAGAGCTCTGGAGAACGCTCCTACACACCCTCCTGCCTTTCTGTATTTTGACTCAGGGCAAGAGGCAGTGGTGACATTTGTGGTCATATTCAGGGCTATAGCTCTGCTGTGTTCAGAGCAGAAGAGCAATGTGCTGAAAACTCAGTCTTGCATGAAACCCGAAGTTTCTAAATAGAATCATGGATTTAAAGCCTTGGCGTGTTTTTGATCTCATAAATACTTACAATATCTAGAGAGAACGTCTGGAATTCAGATTGTTTTATGTAGTGTTTAATATAGTTGAGGTAGATGTGAAACTCTACGGGACACCATAATTTTCCACATGGAGTATTGTTCCAGGATACTTTTGAAACACTCTGGCTCCATCACCATTATGCTATACTTGTTAAATAGAAGATGTTAAATAGAAACAGGTGATCACCTCGTGAGAGTGGGATCAGATGGTACTCTGCATTCTGACATGACATCCAAAGAAGCGTATCCTGTTTTAGTGCTGCAAAGACTGTTAGAGTACAAGTGTTTGTTATTTGAGTGAGGCTGGCATTAATCCCTGAAGTCAGTGTTATCCATTCCAGGCTGTGGGACTGCGTGAGCAGATGTGCCAGTGCATATGCACAATCCTTATGTGAAAATACAAACCACTTGCATTTTGTTAGAGCAAGGCTCTGGTATTGGCGCTCTCTCCTTGTCTTAGACGGACAGTGTTTCCAAATTAAAAGACATCTGCAAACTGTTTTAGTGGTGGTGGGGCAGGAAACGTTTTATAGGTGTTACATAACTGTAGAGTATGGATATTCAGGGTTTATTTTTTTAAAGTATAGAACTTCTCCGACATAACTGGGTTATTTCTTCCCCTAAATTTAGCAGACAACAACCCTGATTTGCTTAATAAAGAACAATATTTACTTTAAGAGTCCCCTGGTACTAACTTTGGGATATGAATCAGTTTCTGATGACTTCACTGGAGATTAGGTCAAACTCAAATTAGAGATGAAACTTCTCTCTTTTTTTTTTTCTTTTCAAAGCTAAAGGACACTTAGCAAAAGCAGACATCCTAGAAGTGCTGAATAAAGACTAAATGAGGGGGAAGTAACATGGAGAGTAGATACTTTTATAATCACTATATAGAGTTCATAGCCAGTTTTCCATACCAAACTTATTATGAGACAGTTCCCAGAAGATGGAAACCAATTAACTCTTCATTCTGGCAGTGATCATTCTAGGTGTTCTTTAATGGGCATTATTCTTGCTAAATTATGAATGAGCTTTATAGTAAGACAAATGCCATTATCAGAGTTATTTATTCATGGGCTGTCATCTGTAACATCCTCACACTAGTTTTTCTCAAACTTTAATATCGATCATCTGCTTTAATCAGAAGCATCAAGGGACACTCAAAGAATCAGCAACTGCAGCTTTGAATATCAGCATCTCTGTCTGGGTCTCCGCCAGGCTTAACTGCGTGCTGAGGCTGTTCTAGCCTTAGCTACCAGAGGCAGTAAGTGGGGCCTATTCTCTTTACATTAGGATAAGTGTCTGTGCATCCTCCGAACCAAGTTGACTGATGATTAATCAGTCTGCACTGACATACCCATTACTCTGTTTTTCCAGTTGATTCTCAGACCCTCCAGAGCTCCGTGGGGACCATCCCCTGAAGGATTGCTGGGAGTGCAGAAGGGCCTCCCTCATCCTAATGGTATTGACTTCAAGTTGCTCTGTCTCACCAGGTAAAATCTCCTAGGATGAGAGTTAATATTCTTTGCTGCATGGTATCTAGCAGGCTCATGCCAAGTCTAAAATCAGCATTACAATGCTGAGGCAATTTAAAATGATACAATATCTGTTACTGTTTATATTGCTTACAGAGCAGCCAGGCTAAATGTATGGTGTCAGCATCTTGCCTGGCTCAGTGAGTGCTTGCTTCTGCATTGATCTACACACGGTAGACAGTACCTTATTTTCATTCTTTATTTCTTTACACAAAGATTCAGCTTTACCAGGTACTCAACCCAGGCATGCACAGTAAGAAATCTGCCCTCCTTTTTCCTTCTTCATTGATGTACATATGTCGCTCCAAAAATAATACTTCCTATTTATTTCCATGGAAACTACAACAGATACAAAGAGCACAATAACAGTAGTTGAAAGAGAAAATTCTCAGCTATCAAAAGCTGTTTTTCAACATAGTCATCACCATGAACTATGCATTTTCACCAACAATGAACTAGAGCCTGCATGCAGCACTAGTAAAAATCTGCACCAGCAGAGGAGACCCACTGTCATTGTTGCCACTGCTGAAGTGCACCACCCAGCCTATGTATGCTCACATCCACTGGTTGGTCTCCACTAACAGTCAGTAAACATTGATGAACGTCAGTGGTTGTAACTTTTTCTGCACAGAGGAATTCAATTCCACACCTTTACTTCATACGCGCTTCCATGTCAGACACCATTTTGTCAGAATGGAAAGGTTGGGAAGGTTCCACCTCTATTGCCACACCCCTGACATCCTCCTCCAATGTTGTGGAACAACATAATAAAATAGGAGTATCAGGGCCTGATACATTCTCCATAAGAGCATTACGTGGGGTTATTCTGCTTAGGGACTGAGAGAGTTGGGATATATGGATGAGAAAAAGTTAGTTCAGGATCAGAGAATGAGTCCAGACCCATGTTATTTCTTAATATAGCCTGAACTTCTCAAGGTCTGCAACCAAAGATGAGCTAAATCATGCAGAAAATATCATTTTCAGTCTTTTGGAGGCCACTACAGCACGCATGTGATACAGTGGGAAAACAAATAATTCTGTCCCAAAGCAGCGTAAAAGAACACAGCACCATGCCCTTAGGGTATAGATTTGCCATATGGTGATTATACCAATAAATTAAAGACCAATCCTTGGGATTTTCTACAGTGAATGTGTAACACTCTTTTGAGGATAATTCTTCTTCCAGTTGCACAGATCTGGAACAATTTCACTGGTTTGTAAGATGGAACATTCGCTTATTTTTCACACAGTCCACTTACCTTGACCAAAACAGGAAAGAAAAAATATTCCTATTTAGACTTTTTACTGGGGTAACTATTCTTACATAAATGATCTATAACATGGTAATTTTACAAATATCTTCCACTGTTATTAAACATATCATCATACTATATATTATAGTTTACCACAGCTTATTATATTTTAGCACAGCCTGACCTCCTTATCTACCTTCTGGAAAACATAGTAAGAGGCAGCATGACCAAACTCCTTTTAAAGTGAGAGGCACAATTCCCTCTTTCCCTCCCCACTAACATCTTTTTTTTTTCCTTTTTTTTTTCTGAATTCCAAAGTCCCATCATTTTGCACAGTCCCATCTGCTTCTATTTTGAGGCAACTATTCTTCTGGCTCTGGAGTGCTGGGTAGCACTCTTGCTAAAGTCTGTCACTGTCTCTGGTTAATCAGCTGGAGAAGCTGCTGCTGCTATCTCTGCTGCACTCAGCGCCCATAACAGCCTGGGGAACAAGAAGGTTGGAAGAGAACCTGCTTCTCCCACATGCTAGTTGAGAACAGCTCACTCGGCCGCCAGCCTTCTTTTTTTTTCTTCCTGCATTTGTATACGTCAAGCCATAGCAAAAAATAGTTTTAAGAGATACGCATGGGGACTGGCAGCAACAGAACCCAAGGGAATGGCATGGAGCTGTGTCAGGGGAGGGACAGTTGGGGGTCAGGGAATGGTTCTGCACCAGAGGATGGTGGGCGTGGAACAGGCTGCTCAGGACAGTGGGCATGGCCCTGAGTGCTGGAGTGCAGTGAGTGTTTGGACAGTGCTCTCAGACACTGGGTGAGGGCGGTCCTGTGTGGAGGTGGAGTTGGACTGGATGATGCTGTTAGATCTCTCCCAACTCAGGATGTTCTGTGGTTCTGTGATTGAAGCTATGTTCAGCAAAGTGGATTGTGTATTAACTCGAAATAATTTAAACTGGAAATATCCAAAGCAATCCTAACATTTACTAGCAAAGTGGCACAGGAATTCAGAGGGCATACTGTGGGCTTAGTTGATAAAGTCATTTTACTGGTTAAACAAACACATTTTAAAATTAGTGTAGTGTGTAGTAATTCTATTGAAAGAAAGCAGGATAAAGTATCTGAGTATCTGGCCTTCCTGGTGAAAGGAAAGCATTCTGGGGAAAGAAAGTCAAGCTCATCATCATGAGTCACAGGACAGCAGGTCCAACCATGGGGGCACAGTGAAGATAACATTTGATGAATCAAATGTTTGACAACATTTTCTTGCTTGTCAGAGAAGAGGTATCCAGAGCACTGTTTTTATCGGAACTAATCTATACATTTACAGCAGTAGCTGAACTTTCTTTGAAATCTGTATGTGATGTCTCTGCTTTCCTTCCTGCATTCTAATCTCTGGGCATATACAGTTGTGAAATGCCTTTGATGCCATTGACACCTTTATTCAAAATGATCTGCAGTAAGCACCCTTGTCACACTAGTGTCATTTTCCTTTCAAAGCTTGAAGTGCAATGTGTTAATTGTCAGTTGTGACTTATTTATGATCACTCCAAGAAATCCACGTCTGCTTTTTTGTGGTTCTGAAATTATGTTCTAGTCTGTTACTGTTTCTATTGCTACTATATTTATTGTTATTATAAAGGTGTGCATATGCAAATGATACCTATCAACTGAAATTAAGGTTCTTTTCTAATCTTGATATATTTAGACTGCTGAATTAAGTAATGGCAGTAGTAATTTAAAGATGCACACAGAAAGACTGCTGACAATGAAGTTTGGTCAAATCAGGTTTGGGGGAAAATTGTCAAGATACAAAGGGATTTATGCACACATTTATTACTTGCACTAGTGGGAGTTCCACTAATAAATCCCTTGGGATGAATGGGAGCATACATTTTTCAGTGCTAGTAGAGCAGACCTTATCTTTGACAATCATTTTATTTCTACACTTTAATGTTCCCATTCTAACTGAAGCTCTCCATAATTTTTCTAAAAGATTTTTTATCAGTCTTGATCAAGTGTGTTAGCTGATAAATGGTTGAGAGGTGCAGACTACAGGGGAAGATGCAATGAGTCATGCTGTCTCCTAGAAACCAAATAGCAAATAGCTTTCAACAACAATTTCAGCCTTCCCAAGCACCCTCCACTCCAGCACTCATCTCTAGATATAATGCAGACTGTCTCATTACCTGTATCTTCACCTGCCCAGGAAAGTTTGGGAAGCAACTGTAATAAAACAGATTTTGAATGGAGTCCTTCAGTACCTACCCAGAGGCATGAGACGTGCTGAGTGAAGGCAAGAGCCCTTCCAGGGACTTCCATCCTTCCTCCATGTGCTGCAGTGGCATTGCACTTGATGTAAGGATACAATATAGAACATTGTGGAGTAACTGCAGTCAGATTCACTGCTTGGTGAAGAGCGAGGGCCTTCTGGGTAACACACAGTTGTTAACCTGAGACACAAGCAAGGCCCTTGAGATGGTAGGATGCAAGGCCAGAGCCAGTATTAAAGATTGAAAGGCACTCCAAAAAGCAGTTGGGTTGTCTTCTTCAGCTTTCTGTCCACACAGAATGAGGCTTCCTCCTAGCACTCCAGTGAGATGGACTGGGGATTTTATTCCCACTTAGTAGGCAGTGAAAATAAGAATATAAGTAGTTTATCTGAAAATGGAGTAAACATTCATAAATATTAATGATACTGGACACAAGAGCATGAGACCCTCATTTATGTGCCCCCGTGATCTAGCCATTTCTCTCTAGATCTTGTAGCAATAGTTTCTATAGCAATGACCTACAAGAAAAACGTAATATTTGCATATGCCTTTACTGATCTTGCACTTCCTTCGTATTCTGTTCGAATAGATTAGTAATAAAGGATAAACACCAAAGGAGCTCTGTGTGGAAATTCTGAATGACAGCACTAAACCTCGTGTTCTTTTCCAGTGCAGTGCTCCTTCAAGCACTGACCTCAGCTCTGAGACTGCAGTGACTCTCAGGGTCTCATCCAGCTGTGTGTGGGAGCATCCTCAGGCAGTCTTCTCCCTCTTCCTAAAGAAATTTGTGGAGTGGTTTCTTTGTCCTTTAGTGTGACACAGGTCAAGGAACGTGGTACTGCTCAGACATGCCTGTGAACACTGGGGCTGTGAGCTGCTTGGATGTAAACACACTGTAGCAGTTGTTCCTATTAGGAAATCTCATCATAGGTCTCCACAGTGGTAAGGCCAAAATCTCATGTGTTTTCTCCAAAGATGAGAGTACAAGAAAGTCAATAAATGGGCAGGTGATAGAGATCGAAATGAACTTTCTTTGTATAAACTCAATTTATAAAGGTATTTTATTATAACTATTTTATCCTATCTGGTGGGAATGTGTTTTGCACTAATAAAAATATATATCTTTTTCTGTGTTTTGCCTAAGAAACTATTGTGTAAGCCTGTCTGCCTTGCATCCTTATCCAACTTTTTTTAGGGGGCTGTCAAGGGATGTTAACCTTTAGCAGGTTCTTTACTCTGTCCACGAAGTTACTATGACACAGCAATCTGGAATCTGATCTCAGGTTTCCAGGACGTGGATAAGCCTGATCTTAAAACGTCTGAGAGGACGATCTATCCATCTTCCCTGAGGATGTTTTGTTTCTCACGGAACCAATCTCTTCTTTCTGTTTGCTCCCACTTTGAGGTCGTAATCCCCTGTTTGTGATACCAGCAGGATTCCCACAGCAACAGATTATGATGTCACGGGCAGAGATTTATGAGGCCGTAGGACAGAGAGGCAGGAAGAAGGGCTCTGTTGTGAGAGGACCCAGTCTGCAGGCTTTTTTTTCAGTAATTGCTCAAGCGGGAGGAAACCGAGCTCACAGAAGTTATATTTTAACCATCTAAGTGACTGGTTATCAAAGTGTGACTGAGCATGGATATTCAACAGCAGGTTTTCTGCTTTAAAGCCCATTCATAAATCTTGACTGAATACTCTAAAATCCTTTGAGACGATTTCACAAATGTCACTAACAAAAAGAGCAAAATGCATTGGCATGGACAACAATTATATCAAATGTCTTCGTAAAAAGGAAGAAGAGATAAGATGGCTGTGGGAGCTTCAGAAAGCTGCTCAAGGGATATCCTAAGTAGTGGCTGCGCCTGGGGTGGCTATTGTACTATTCACAGCTTCACAGCAAGCAGGGAAGTGAGTCTGCACTCTTCAGAAATGTCAGTGCTTCTCCACGAATACCTCTTTGGCTCTGTCTTGGCTGGGTTGCCTCATTTGGGGCAATATTCATTGCCCATTGCAAACACGTTAGTGAGACAAGGTGTTTAAGACAGCTCTTCTACACGGACAGAAGCTCACACAGAGGTCTGTCTGGGTGGGACAAAGGGGCAGTCACAAAACTGGTCAGCCACATTCTATACTGTTCAGCTCAGCTGGGAAACACATCCTTGCTGGACCTCTATCCCATCCATGTGCTGAACAGGATTGTAGATTTGTCTCTCCAGCTGGGTCTGGGTCTGGCACCTGGGTCGCAGAGCAGAACAGCTTCAGCATTGCTGTGAAAATGAAAAATGTCTGTTTGCTGGCACACGTTTTGGGAACTGAATGTGCAGAGTTTACTCTCAGTGTTTGTGTGAGCCTTAACTGGTTTGCATATTCTTCCCGAATTTGTCCTTAAGAGGAGCAATAGCTACTTCAAGTATCACCCCAGTGAACATAATATTGTTTTGAATCTAACTTGCACAGTGGCTGGGAGGCATCTGATCTGGCATTTTTCTGAGGTGTAATCAAATGTGACTTGTATAAAGAATTTCTCCGAAGTGGTTCTTGTGTCCTTTAAGTGTAATTGTTTGCCTAAGTTCTGGACCTCAGTTTTCCCTATGTTTTAGTTTTGGGTTGAATTCCAATCAGAAGGAGCCCGTAGAATCACAGAATCACAGAAACACAAAGGTTGGAAAAGACCTACAAGGTCATCCAGTCCAACCATCCACCTATCACCAATTTTTCTTACTAAACCATATCCCTCAACACAATATCCAAACGTTCCTTGAACACCTCCAGGGTCGGTGACTCCACCACCTCCCTGGGCAGCCCATTCCAGTGCCTGACCACTCTTTCAGAAAAGTAGCATTTACTAACGTCCAGCCTAAATCTCCCCTGGTGCAGCTTGAAGCCATTCCCTCTAAAATTTTTCCCATTTTCCAGAACAAATCAGGTACCAAAAAGAGTAACTGAAATTCTTCAAGATCATCTACGACACGAAACTGACCCCGTCATGAGAACAGAATCACAGAATCATGGAACTGTAGGGGTTGGAAGGGACCTCCAAAGATCACCTACTTCAACCCCCTGCCAAAGCAGGTGCCCCACAGTAGGTCACTAATAGGTCATACAGTTGGGCACCCAGATGGGTCTTGAATATCTCCAAAGAAGAAGACTCCAGTCTCTCTGGGAAGCCCGTTCTACTGTTCTGTCACTGACAAAGAAGTGGTTCTTGCTTGCATTAGTACACTAGTATGGAAATCCTTTGTTTCAGTTTCTGCCCGTTGCCCCTTGTTCTACTGTTGCTTGCCAAAACGATTTTTTTTCTGCTGCAGACATAAACTGCACTGCACAGCACTGTCTTGCTATGACAAGAGTTACTGGTGTCACTTAGGAGTCCCAGTATCCTTCTGCTGCTCATCACTATCTTCCCACTGCTCTTTCTATAATTCTGACAAAGCCATGCATATGAACTCTTATGATGAGAGCAATGGTGACATAAAGGCACAAACAAGCAGCCTGAAGTAGTAGGTGCAAGATCACTGCTGGCATGAGTTCTGACTGGTTCTGCCTTAAAATGCATATGAAATGACAGTTACATTTGCATAACTGTGTGTTGGCTTAAACTCTTTTCATTATGTTTCTTGTACAGATCATATCTCTGCAAAACTAAAAATTATGCAAAATGTTTTATAGGCTTGTCCCAAAATACTAATCCTGGAACCAGCTGAATCGTGGTTTCAGTACCAATCCCTCCAGACACACTCCAGTTTGGACATGATCTGAACATCTATAATTTGACTTAACGTCAGCCTTTGACCTTCACATGTGTAGGATAAATGTCAGGTAGCAGAGCATTCGGAGGGTTTGGTGGCTGCTGCTAGACTTTCAAGATAAATCTGATTATGATACTTGATTTACTACTTCTTGTTGGAATTGTATAGACACTCTGATTATGAATAAGCACTAAACAGCTGTGGTAATAAAAGAGATGGGCAGACAAGCAGACAGAGCCAACACATGGTGTTTGATTTAATTCTCTGAGACTTACTGATATATATCAGCTTTAGCGTCATTCACGTTAAGGTCATTCAAAACAACATTATTAAAAAAAACTATAGAACTAAGTAACAATCACACTGACATTTTTGAAGTTACTTTTTTTTTTGTTGAAAAATGAGTTGTCATGCTGCTTCAAATTTGTCACAAGCGGAGCCAGTAAGGCAAAAAACAAGTCCTCCCTTAGGAGGGTATTAATTTGCGATCAAATTTCCTAAGTTCATATCTTTTTACTTCGTTCATTAAAAACTTTTCTAACTTTTATGAACTACCGTACCCTCAGTAACAGGAAAAAACATGCACAAGTGTTAAAATCCATTAGTCTCTTGATGCTTTGAATGCCAAGTGAGAAATGAATAATAAAACAAAGAAAGTGTGTTTGTTCAATATGACATATTAGTCTTAACACCCACACTTTCCTTAAATAACTCTTAGAGTAGAACTGTATTTTGTTTCTTTCTCAGCCCACACTAATGGTTGTTTGGCCCTGTAGAGTCCTGCTACTTGAGGATGTGACGTGACTTTATAAACGTCATCATGACATGCTTATAGAGATGTGGGTCTTGAGGCATAGAAGTTTAAATGCATTCCCAGTGATGCAGAAGAAGCCAGTGACAGACGAGAAACCCAGAGCTCCCAAATTCCGTGTCCTGTGTATTAATCATGTATTTTGAGTACCTCAGAAACTTTTCTATTCCTTTTGGGGAACTGACCATTCAGAAATGCCAAATTAATTAAGTAGCAAGTATAATCTAACATTTTTGAAGTGAAAGGTCCAAAGTCTACTTCCTGCCATCTTAGCCTTAGAAAGTACAAGAGATGTATTCCTACAGGGTTGGTCCTTGATAGACCCTAGTCTCAGCTCTGGGTCCTCTTCCTTTCAGCTATTTCATATGGCATGTACCTGAGAAAAAGAAAGAGCTGTTATGACTGAAGGACTGGGGACAAGTACAGTGGCTTTGTTGTGCATAGGAAACAGATGGACCGTGCCTTGGTGGCTGCAGAGGTGCTGGAGTCGAGTTGATTCCGATAAGCCACAAAGGACATGGCCCCCCTGGGAACAAGTTTGTAAAATTTATAACAACCTTCAGAGAGTCATAAGAAATTTTCCTATGCTTCTTTCCTGGATACAAAAAGAAATGAGTGCATTATCTGTGAAAGAAGATGCACGTACAAGTGACAATGCTTATTTATATTTCAAAGATATTCTACATATTATCCTTTTTTTGTGTGCGCGTTCCCTGAATCCAGTCTAGGTTTAAGAACAAATACACATTTCTTGAGTTTCCCAAAGCTGACTTCCTTTTGTCAGGTGCAATGTTTCTTTGGGGTTTTTTTCACCCAGGCTTTGCTTGCATGGTGCTGGGGACCTTATCTTGGCTTCCTAATGACTACTATAGAGAGGGGGGCAGAGGTGAAGCTCCCTATTAAATATTTCCTATTATGTTTCATTGCTGTTTGAAGTACTTTTTCTTGCTTTGAACTAATGCATATTGAAGTAAACGTAGCAAGATACACAGTAAGTAGGCAGAAGTGAGAGAAAACTCAAGGGATGACAAAGTCGTCTTCATCCCTGTTTAACACAGACAGTCAGCTCATGTGATTTCATGCAGCTAAAATCTGTTCAGAATGTGTTATCTTTTTGTTCTTGCTGCAAGATTGATCCAGATCTTCATCACTGTAATAGTTCCTTTTAATTTCTTCGCTGTTGTCACTGTTGTTAGCTTAGAACACTGAAAATATTTGGGCTGATTATAAATAAGCATTTGAAACAATCTAGCTGGACAGTGGTGCTCAGTGTTGGCTCTCTTCGTTGGCTTCTGAGTAAGTAGACATTATTTGTCTACATTAGTGAGAATCATGGCATAGAATGACCAAATTTGCAGAATGAAAGTTGTTGAGGAGCCCACACCAACATTACACATTTGGGGTTTTTATACCCACTCTGCTTAGTTGAGTCCAATCCCATGGATTGACCCACTTATAGTGGCTAGAGCTCACCAGATGAACTTTTATTACATATTCCAGATTAATTTAATATGAAAGGAATCCAGGTCATGCATAAACCGTTCTGCACCATGAAGTAATCAGATCAGAAGATCTGCTTCAAAAGCACACTCTTGATCTGAATCAAAATACTGATATATATACATCTTCTGCCTTCATAGGCTGAACAAGCCACAACTGTGTGCATGAAGACAAACCAAGATCAATCTTGCCATGCTCTAAATGGGCTGAATATGACCTAGCTATGGCATGAATGTGGAGTGATGTGGTCTGGCTGCATTGTCTAAGGACAACTTAAGTGTCTATCTTTCTTTTTACATAGTATTGCTCTCAGTCTTTTTTTCTTAAAAAAAATAAAAAATCAATTCCCCATTGAACTAGGAGTAATTTTCCTGGCCTGCACTAGTTTGACTATGTCTTTTTGGAACAGGAACAAACTGAACTGGACATGCTGCTCCGGAGACTGACAGTGTTTGCAGCTTGTCATTTAGATTCTGCAAATGCTTCTAGACGTCACTACATCAGTTAGGGGCAATTCCCATTTCAAGGCTATTTCAGCAATTGTATGAGATAGAAATTTAGCCATCAGCTACAAATAAGACAGGCAGACACTGTAGATCAAGAATAAAAGACTTACAGAGTTCTGTACCACCGTTCACAGGCCTAAACTGGGCAGAATCCACAGAAAACTGTACAGATGGTTAGAAATGATCCATTCTCAAAAACATAGGAAATAGCCTGAACAGTTTTTTATAAGCAACCACAACATTAATGTGAGAAAAGTTAGATGTAAATGTGATGAAAAAAGACATAAATCTTTTGTGATGTCCAGTGTAAGATATTATTGGGGTAGTAATTAAAACACTTTTCTCTCCAACTGCTTAGATCTCAACACTCCTAGAGTTTAAAACGGGCCACTAATGGGGCACTAAGGACTTTAATGGAGCAGTTAAGTTACTGAAAGTGAGTATTTCAGATTCGCACTTTTTAAAATGCAATTTACTATTTTCTAGGTGTCTAATGAACCCTACATTCTTGCCTACATAACCCATTTCTTTGCATTTACGTACTGCAGGCAGAAATCTTAACTATCAATGGGACAGAAAGTAGACGGGAGGGAAGCGGCCTAGTTGTAAAATAAAAGACTGAAAGAACAAAGAGTAATGGAAGAAATGCTATTTTTGACAGCTATACATTTTAAATGCATAGAAAGCCTTAAAGTTAGAAGGCAGCACATTCCCAAACACTTCACAGTTTCTGTCATTGGGCACTTCATGTCAAAAATATGATTCTGACTGACATTTGTGGAATAAGTATTCAGAGGAAGGATTGTACTGAAAAGTAGCTTAGATTTGGAATGTCTATACTGTACCATGCGGCATAGTATAGATATTTCCCAGACAGTTTCTCATCTGGCTTCATGACAATGTTTTTCCTTTTGTGATTAGCCATTCTATGCAGCAGAGTTAATTTAGTTAGAGTCTTGTGCTATGTAAATGTAGATCTTCTGCCTCTAGGCTCTAGGGTCTGAGCTAAGATGATGTTGTCAGGGTTTTTCTTCTTGCAGTGGATTCAGGCAACAGCTAAAGCTGCAGTATTTCACTGGAAGGTATGGACATGTTATCAGCTGATGATGCTGTAGAGAATCAGAGGCTTATGTATACCACTTCTACCATATCTTATCTTCAATTTCTTCTTTCGATATAAGGAGGACTTCTGGACTCCGGGTGGTTTTACTTAAGTTTGAACAAAGTCAAACGCTCTGAGTTCAAAAGTTTAATTTCAGTGTTAATGGTTTCAAGTTCTGCTAGGATAAAGTTGGGATAGAAGGCTCAGGAGGAATCATTTCCAATACAAGAATAAAAATAAAGAAGATGAGAGCAAGGATTTTGTAGAACTATAAACAAATGTTGAGAAGAGCAGAAAGAGAAAAAGAAAGGAAATTTAATGGAAAAACTAATACAATAAATACATTCCATATGGACAATGCAAGGGGCAACCTGGCTTTAAGGGCAGCATACTGCATACTAATTTTTTAGGTAGTTCTTAGTTTTTAGTTTTTAGTTTGAATTTTGTGCCAGCGTGGATTGTTTCTTTTTTAATTGAGTAATTGAATCATTCTGGGGAAAAAAAAAAAAAGTAAGGACGCTAGCAATCTTACAGCTCTCAGCAAATAGTTTCAGAGTGTCACAAAAATCTCTGTCATTCTTTCTTTGATTTCTAACCGCCTTTTAGAAACTTTATTCCCACACTGGTGATAGGGTGGGTGCCCATGACTTATATAGTCTCTGCTGGATTCTGGCCAGTGGTATTGAAACCGCCTATACTCCTTGCCAAATCTGTTGAGAACCTGTGATGACATTTTTGGAAGGGCAAGATGTCTCTTAGAGTTCAGGGAATGGGTGGAGTATCTATCACTGTAAGTGTGTATGTTATCTAAATAATCACTTGGCTCCAGCTTGCAGCCGGGGTTGAGGTGACAGTTCATTGCTCTGATCTCTGAACCAGTAAGAACCATCTCAAGGACTTGGGATGTGCCCTGTCCCTGTCCAAGTTTTCATAGTTATTTTCCAAATTGTAGAGAGGTATTCAAAAATAAAAACATTTAGATGCTTTGTAGTCCTCTGCATAATAAAATGAACTTAACTTCCATGACCTCCGGGGCCTTATAGAAAGACCCTTGAAGAAGAGTAAGCCTGAGGGTTGAGGTAGCTGGACATCTGCTCATCATGTTTAACACTAGAGTGCACAACTGAAATTCTTGGTTAATGTTTATCCCCAGTCAATTAGCGTTCTGGAAAGGCATGAAATTCTGACTTCCCTGGACACTGTTTGGCTAAAGGCCAGCCATGGCTGGAAGCCCCAGAAGGTTGCAGATCTTGACTCTGTGGGAGGCCTAGTTCTACAGTGGCAAACAAGCTTCCCTCCAAAGACCCTCAATGCTCCATTCAAAAGAATTATTCATCTTCCACCTGTGGCCATGAAAGAGAATTGACAGATGGGCTATTGTAATGGGCTATTGTGTAAATAGCACACATTAAACAGAAATGTTGAGGGTACGTATTTACAGAGGACTTACATAGATTTTCTTTGTAGCTGGAGAGGGGTCCAGAAGAGCCATGGCAGTCCTGCTGCATAGATTCCCTATGCAGAGTAAAGAATTTCTGCTTTTCTTCATTAGCTTCTGTTGTAAAGTTCATATAACAATTCAGAGGAGGAAGGGGATGCTTTGAATAACCTGTCCACTCAAACAACATACTTGCAATGGCATTTGTACCCATTTACAATTTTTTGTACAATTTTACATGTTTTGAATGATTTTACTTGTCCTCACTGTCTTGTCCTGAATATTCAGGGAAATCAACAGAGTGGAGAGGGCTGTCAAGTATATATTATAGGATGAAAGAAAAGGTGAAGTAATGTATGGAGGAGAGCCAGAAAACTGGCTGCAGAGGATTCATGGGAACTTGAAGGTTGGAAGGGGAATCTGAGCAATAGCAAAAAAAATTTCCAAAAAAAAAAAGGGAGGAGAGGAAAGAAAATAGATCATTTCAACAAAGCAGTGAGGAGGTGACAGGAAGAAAAAGATCCCAAATAAAGACAGAGTGAGGAAAGAACAGAAATAGTGACAAGGCTGGAGTTACAGGAGTACTGGAGGGGTCAGTCTGAAGGACAGTGGTAAGAAAACTGGAGAGGTGATGAGCTCTGGTCCCTGGATGACCCAACAGGCAGGAGAGGATGACTGGCCATCACTGCAGTGGTGTGTCAGCTGGCAGGGTTGGGAGCTGGCAGTACAGCACTGACAGGGAGTTGAGCAGCACATGGTCTCACTGGCAATGACAACTGTTCCCATGGGACTTCAGAAATTTTGATATATTTAGAAGCAGGTCTGGCTCTTGGGCACAAGGCCAGCAAGTAAGAAAAGAGTCCGCACACATGTCCATGTTAGTACTCCCCTGTAATGGGACTCAGCCTTGTGAAAGCACTCAGGTCTGCACAGAGCAACTCCTGATTACCATCAAGCAAGTTGAGTGTGGGGCACCCAGTGATAACATTGTCCCTCCTCTTTTTTCCAAGTCCCACAGTGAGCCCACAGTTCAGCTTCCAGCTCAGGATGATATAGTCTGGCTGAGAATATAGAACAATCACGACCAGCCAGACTTACTATGAAAGCCCACAGGGCTATTTTTGTAGGATGAGAAAGTTTGATGGAATCCATACCAAATACCAATGGGTTCAGCCAGCAGTGAAAATTAGTGCCACTCACTTCAGGTGCCTCAGTTTTTCCGAGCCTTCCCTGCTGGTGTTTTGCCCAGCAAAAAGAGTTGGCTCTGTGTGAAACATTAAACATTTAAAGCCTTTCTTGTGCAGTTCAGTGCGCTGACAGCAATACCAACACTGTTTCCTGAGAAGATATGAGAAGCCATGAATCTTACAATGGATCTCACTTTCCCTCCCAGTTGTTTGAACTGTTGGGGCAAAGAATTGGTTTTGACTAGTTGAGGGATGAGTCAGCTCTAGAAATTGTTACCACATTGGTGTGGAATCGGGATACCATGTCTTGCAGAGAAAAATGGGCCTAAGGGAGAGAGGTAAGATTTGCTAGATATTTCAAGACTTCTTATGCCATCTTCATGGGTTATCTCCTTTCAGCTCCACTGCAGCTCCCAAGTGGAAGACGAATGCACCCATTAAAGACAGTTGTGCTTCGGTGAAATTCAGTGAGCTATTTGTGCCTTGCAAGCACACAAAAAAGAGGTACAGTCAGTTTTGTTGTTGCTTTTTCTTTTCTGATTCCAGTCAATTGTTAATAATCATGTTGTCATTTTATTTAAAGAGTTGGCACCAAAACTTCATTCATTCCACTTAGAAAGAACCACCACCAACCTATTACAAAACCTGTCATTATCTCACAAAGTCATATTCTTGACATCTGTTAAGTAAAGGTTTATTTTACACTTCAAAAGTCAATCTGCACAGCTGACTAAACTTCTTCAGAACTGTACAGTCTGCTCCTGTCAAATATTTGGGAAAATAAAAGTTAGTTTAAGAAAAATATTTGGTTTAGATGGAAAATGAGTTGGGTTTTTTTTCTGTATATGGGAAAACATTACTTTCTGTCCTTAAAAAATTAAGCAGGAGGTGGAAGAAAGAAGATGAAGTGCTTCCTATTTACTATATCTTTTTTTATCAGTATCAGAAAATGACAGCTGAATCAGTTTTCTGTACTTCTCATTTCAAGCCCTGTATTTTTCATTTTTTAGCTATAACATACTGGAAGGTTGATGGGGGTCAGCTAAGCTCCTGGAGAATTTACAAAGATAATTCTAGAAACTATTTGATTCAGACTATCTGTGATTTGCAATAGAGTCTATGCTACATGACAATTTTGGCTTGGCTTTCAGACTAGCTTACATCATTAAGCAGGGTTCAAGAATCTAATGTGTATAATTATAAGCCTTGGTAATGACACTCAGAAACATGAAAGTGCTGAAGGAAACTTAGAGCTTTTTTATCAGATAATCCTAGCCTTTTCTTTCTTTTTATTATTCAGTGGAAATGTTTATTTCTGTTAGATTAAAAATATTCCTCTTCTTTTTATCCCTCTCTCCTACAGAAAACAACCGCAACAACCAACCAATCAACAACCCCTCCCCCCCCCAAAAAAACCCCCACACCCAACAACAACAACAACAAAAAAAAACAGCAAAAAAAAAAAAAACAAACAAAAAACAAAACAGCAACAACCCAGGAACATGTAATCTCAGAGCTCAGGATATCTGGAGGTTGGAAATTCCAGACATCTCATCTAGAGTAGAGTCACTCTTTGCAGTTACTTGTCACAAACCTGTGCTAAGGAAAGGAATCGATTTACCAGCCACTGCCCAGCAGTCAGAGCAGATATGCTTCTGATGATCAGTCAGATAAGACAAGGATACAGAAAATTCAGTTAATAAGTTGTTATCTTTAATACAAAGAAATTTTGATTGCTTCTGGCCAAGTAGTCTTGGACCTTATCTTTTGCCTTCAGGTCAGTTTGGGGTCAACAGTGTTGAGATCTGAATTGGAGCTTAGTAAAGTACATTGGGTCAGGTATATGGAACACAACCTATCAGTGCAGTTAAACTCTGAAAAGAATGGTGGTTTTTTTTTTTCAGATTATGCTGGTGCAGCTTGGGAAAAGGACAGGGGAGTCATGTGATACAGAAAGTAGGGACCAAATTTTGTATATAATGCTGGACTTACAAAGTGATTTCCAAAGGGTTGATTTTGAATTTCTGCAGAAGAAATAAGCAAAAAGAAGTAAGTTTCTTTAATCTAACTGTAAAGCACTGGACCATAATCAGAAGGACTATTAAATAGGATTGGTTGCCTGAGGTACTCTGATGCACAAATTAACACAAGTCCTTCACTATCTGTCCCTCAAACCTGAAATTTGTGTATATCTATGGTTGCAAGAGCAGAGTGAATTTTATCTTCATTTAGCCATAAAAAATGAGGTGTCTAAGCTGAGTGATTCATTTAGCTTCACTCTACAGTCACTGGAGGTACATGTGCAAGGTGTCCTTTTTATGACAACTGGAGTGACTTGCTCTGACATAACAGAGTGAGCTGGCTTACCACCTTATCTGATTTCTAGACCTATTCTATAAGAACTTTGGGAATTTTGATTACATTTAATTTTATTATACCATTGCACTTCACTTCTGGAATACTGTTTATTATTTCTGTTGCCTTTATGACGGTAAGCTATTTTATAATAAATAATGGGAATTTTCTTTGTCTTCTAGTATGGTATTATCTCTGGTATATGGGCTTTGGAGAAATCTAAGTGGCTTGGATTTGATGCATCCTTTTATATACTGACCTATGTTATCATAATAAATTTAATGTATTTCTTAAATAAGCACACTCATGTAGGCTGTAGATCAGTGAGTTTTTCTGACACGGGAAGATTGATTTTCTGGAAGCCTAAGGCTTAAATATGACTACTTGCTTAGTTTAATTCGTAGTGAAGTATTTACACTCTTACCTCAGTCATTTCACTTGTATAAGGCAGCCTCTTTACAGTGATGGCTGTGTTATATTATATGACAAAAGTCAGGGATAGGTTTAATATAAGTTAGAATCCACTTAATACAAAATGACCTGCAGAATTTCCAGAGGGACAGAATACAGTCTTTCAGCACTTGATGGAATAATTCCTCATGAAATGTTATCAATTGGGATACAGCAACTTCCAAAAGAGCATAATATATTAAATGTCAATCTACATGAGTTTATGAAAATAGTTCTTGTCAAATCAACCAGATATCTTTCTCTGTTGGGATTACAAGCTGGGTTAATAAAGGTAAATAGCATTGGTACAATATACACAGATTTGTGTCAGGAATTCATCTGAGTGTCCAGCAAATTTTCTTTAAGAAACTGTGTTGACTAATAGTCAACACAGAACACACTGAGTTTATTAGAGCTAGCTAACCAGTAGGTCACAAAACGTAAACAGACTTGTAATTGAACAAATATGTTTTTTGTGATCCTTGAAGAGTGAGGAGGAGTTAGGCTATTGAGTCTTTATATTTTGTATCTCCATGCCTGTGACTAGATTAATGAGTTCAGTTTAGAGGCTTACCGTCTTACAAAGACCTACTGGGAGACTGGCAGTTTGAGGAAGAAATACAGGAGTGATTTAACAAGAAAACAAGACTTGTAAACTCAGTGAGTTCAATCTGTTTAGTTTACCAAAAGAAAGGTTAAGAGATGACATATACACAGTTTGTGATTATCTCCATGGAGAGTATACGTTTGGTAGTTATGGGTTCTCCCATCCAACAGACAAAGACATAACAAAATGAAGTAGATGGACACTGAAGCTAGAAAAACTAAGATTTACAGGCAGTAGTTTTATAAGGAAGAATATTAACCTCTGGAAAAATTTAACAAGGATTATGGTGCAAATTCTGTCCCTGACAATCTGTAACGCACAACAGGATATCAGAAAGATTGGATTAGATTAGCACTGTGGTTCCTCACAGTTTTATAATCCAAGAAATGTTTGGGTGACTGAAGAATTGTCTGCTGTTTCCTGTTTTCCATTTGTTTCATTACCTTTTTTTTTTTTTTTTTTGTTTTGTTTTGTTTTGTTTTGTTTTGTTTTGGCTCAAAAGTGGCAGAATGGATCAAAAACCTTCTCTCAGATGAGAATGTGTTTATATGCTGATGCACTGTGTGGATTGCCATAAAACTTAAACTATTCCTTTAAGTAGTTCAAAATGAAATACAGTTTCTGGCAGCAGCAGGATGCACACAGCTGTAGCATGTGTGCCTGTCATGTCATACCCCTAGCAAGCATTCAGATCCTGGCATGCATTTTCTTAACATAAATAGTTTAGAGTACATGCTCATGCTCTGAGAGAGAAAAAAAAAATTGCTCAGTCTACTGTAGCAGCCCTGACCAATGGGGATTTAATGCCCTCTTTAGAGAAGCCATCTCAATGACACAAATCTACTAGCTTAGTCTATGATTTAACAGCTCTCAGAAGCAGTTCAGTGGCCTAGTCAAAATCTGAACTACAGGCTGCCCAAGGATAATACCAGCCTATGTGCTGTGTGATGAGAGAACGCCATCAAAGTCTATGAGAAGGATAGGACTTAAGCCCTCCTCTTCTTCAGGCTATATTTTAATGACTAAGGAAAATGGTTTAGAAAATGGTTTATTGTTGGTTCCTGTTCTTTATGGTGGTTAGCAGCTCTGACACAAGGAAGGACAGGGGCCTCATCCAGCCAGCTGGCAGTGCTCACCCCCATTTCCTTCCGTCTGCATACTGTCACACCGGGATGCCTCCAACTTGTGTTTTATTTGCTATATTTTTGCCATACCTAATGCAGTCATGTAGTTAAAAGGGAAAATGCATACATCTTTTGAGATTGTCCATAACCTCTTGGCTGTAATCAAATTTACATCACTGCATTGTCCCTATATGTTTTTCTCTGCATTTCATCTGATTGCAGCATTTCTTCATATTTGATCCTTAATAATACATGACTACCATAACATGTAACCGAAAAAAGAATGTAGATATTTCAAAAGAAAGGATTACCCATAGTATGAATTATAAGGATAGCTGTGGTTTCTCCAGGACATAAATCAATGCACATTCTTCAGAATATAAATCATGCACTTAATGTCTGAGACTTAAAGGAAAAAACTTTCCTCACCAACATGTTGTTGTATAATTGCCTATTATGGGAGTTTTACATCTTCCTCCAAAGCATCTGGTAGTGGTACCATTAGTTTGATCTGGAACGGCAGTTCCTGTGCGCCTTTGTGGAGCATTCCTGTGGCAGTTGAGCAGCTGCTCCATTCCATCTTAGATAGGGTAGCCAGATGTCCCGCTGTTTTAAGATTGTCCTTTGCTCTTTCAGCATCCTATTTGACTTCATTTGTTTGCCTTAAGGAAGGAAAGCTAACCTTGTGTTGTGCAGTTTATTGGGATGTAAAGCTGTCCCCAATATGATTATGGCATTGCAGGAAACTGGTAGCAGTCAGGGAATTCGTAGATGTATGGTACTCACAAAAATATACAGAGAAAGTATTGCTCTCCAACTAATTTCATGTTTTATGTCTCTCTCTTTTTTTTTTCTTTAACTGCAAGGAGTTATATGTGCTGTAAATCACAATCATGGCAACAGTGATAACTATAATTAATCGTGTATAATATTTTCCATTCTAGTCCTTTCTTTTCAGTATTTCTTTACTTTCCAAAGCTTTCAGTTATTGATTTTGAATAAGGGAAGAAAATGAAAAAAAATATCCCCCATATTTTTTTTTTATACTAAACTGTCCTAGTCACTGTTTTAAAACCATGTGAGTAAACAGCTGCAACTGAGAAAGTTGTAGATGTTTTGAAGTAGATTTTTATTTTTTCAAGATTGGAGAATGTAAATAGCTCATTCTGGAAATGCTGAGCAGATTTTCTAGGAAATATCTTGTGGCAAATGTGATAAAGGAAGAAAAATTGCAGTTATTGTCCATGTCTATCTTGGATGTCCTAAGATGAATAAGATGATTTCTGAATTCTTCTGCGCACAAAGTTGCTGAAAGTTTTAACCAAGAGAACTGAGCCTTTTAGAATCAATGCATGGGCTACCGACTTATAAATTATGTAATTTTTTCTAGTCACAAGCAAGGTGGAAAAACATAAGGTGGGGTTCTACAAAGATGGTATCTACTTCAGAAGCATTTTTTTTTTTACAGTCAGTGTTGATATAATCAATATTGTCATCAAAATCAAGGGAATAATTCATTCCGATAAGAACATGCCAAAGAAGTTGTGTGAATGGCTTCCTAAAAGTACCTGCCTTTGATGGCTAAAGGTAGTTTGGAGTGATGAGCTGAGGTACAGATGTCAAATGCCTGAAGCTGAGAAGCTTACTCTGAAGCATACTCATTTTGATTTACATTTCTTCCATCTTCCTTCACAGAAGTTTCCAGGGATAGTGTTCTTGCAGAACATTTGGGGCTCTGCTTTTTCTTTAAATGGAATCTCTTCTGACACATACATGAAAATTTTTCCAAGTAGGAAGTACTTGAATTTTGAGCTAGGTAATACTGCTTCCAGAACATTTCAGTCCAATGGAATATGCTCTCAAGGCACACACTGGTGAAGAGAGAAGAGAAGATAGAGCAACTTTGTAAGATTTTGTAGATTGATGTATGTTCACTGCACTCTCTTCCTTGCTCAGCCCTCTTCTTATCTTTACTCCTTTCCTTTTTACTTCCTCCTGCTTTGTCCTCTTTTGTAAGACATTCTATTTTATCACAGTCAACACACAAAAAGGCTTCATAAGCCCACACAAAACCCACACACAGGAGGTAGAAATCATCTACCTGTGCTTTTTTACCCTATGCTTTGTCTTATTTGTCAGTTAGAGGCACTACATACAGTGGCCACCATGGTCCAAACACATGAGTTTTGTGATCAGTGTAAGTTGATAATTTCAAGGTTAAGCTTGCTCATTCACCTTACCACTGGGGCAGTGGAATAATAACCTTCTACATTTGACAGTATCAGCTTATACTATTCCTGCCTCCCTGTTTAAAAATAGCCCAGCAAAAAAACTGCAGGTCACTTGCCTGATCCAGTTCAGTGTGTCACCTCAGTCCAGGTCATAGACAGCTACTCCAGCCGTGCTGAGAGTATGCAGCTGGTACAAGCTGGTTAAATCAGCACTGCCTCAGAAACAAGTGTCAAAAATGACCTGAAAAAAGAGTGTAGGCGGTAAGGTAAGAAAATATGCTGATGATACAAGTTATTTAGACTCACAGGCCAAGGGCAGACTGTAAAGTATTACAAAGACTGAATGACTGGGCAATAAAATGATAGATGAAATGCAATGTAGGTGTATGTAAAGTGATGCACATAAGGAAAAGCAGTCCCATCTCCACTTATAAAATGGTCTCTGAGGTGTATTAGAATTTGAGAAGGTCCAGAGAAGGGCAGAAAGAATGATTTTTTATTTTTCTTAATGATTTCTTCACGAACAGCAGTTGCTATAGGCCAGAGCTCTGAAGTCAAAAGAAGAAATGTAGGGAGTATCTGGTAGAGCTTTACATAATTATGGCTGATGCGAAGACTGGCAGCTCACTTTCTTCATCATAAACAAGAAATGCATCCACCATGTTGACAGATAAGAGCCAGGTTCATAACAAACTTCACAGTGTGGTTTTCCACGTGGCCAGTGATGGACCGGTAGGACAACTTGCTTGATGTTCTTGTGCATAAAATTGGCATGGTATCAATGGGATTTTGGACAAATTCTTGCAAAAGTCATCCTCTGGAGACTAAATCTGGAGATAAACCTTATCAATGTGTGGAAATCTTTGAGATGAAAATAGTTTGAGTGTGAATGTGTAAAGCATTATGTGCTTGTTCTTCCTTGGATTTTCACTTGTGGATACTGGCAGATGCAAGATAGTTAGCTAGATGGACTGTTGACCATTTTTGCATTCTTCTAACCATGGCCTTGTGAGATGGAATTTTCCCTTTTGTGCAGTTTTGCATTAGTCTCTGTGCTGGTTGTTTTACAGATACAGAGTCAAGAGATAGCCCTTATCCATGAAATATTATCTTAATGGCAAGATACAACCTGTACAGCGATAGAAGGGAAGAAGCTTAATCCAGCAACCAGTTCTGCAAGTTTTTCAGTACTCTGCCTTTACCACATACGGATGTGTAAATAGGAGCCAGAAAATCATTCGTGTATTTGGAGGTGTGTTTTGTTGAGGAGTTCTTCGTGGGTTTAGCACTTCTAAGATCTTTACTTCATTCTTAACATCCCTAAAAGGAATTTCATACTTCAAGAAATTTTGTGGGTAAGTTTGGGAATGCACGAAGATGAAAAAACATTGTAACTGAAAGCAAATGTTTTCTTTTGCTTTCAGGAAATATACCTCCTTCATTCACTCAGTGAATTACTCTCAGAGACATGTATTCTGGCACAAATAAATGGTGGAAATCATTAAAACACAATGATGCTAGACCAAAAATTTTCTAATTAGATCAATGAATATGAATATGATGTGATATGTTCCAGTCTATATATAATTTTGTATGATGAATAAAGAATGCAAACTGTACGCCTATGCTCATATCCTTGTATGACTACACAAATGTCTGCATGAGTTGATGTATTTGCATATATTTAGGTATTATTTTTACATTCACAAAGAATGTACATGTGTGAGCACTCATCTTTCTACATATGGCTGAGTAATCCTGTTTTCTTTCATTTTTCTAAACTTTAATTTACCTTCTGCTTCCATCACATTCATTTCTTAAAGGAAAAACCTTGCCTGTTTTACGAGACCGATAGGATTTTTTTTTTCCAGGATACTTCAGGAAAAATTAATATCCAAGTCATTCCATGCAGTTTAAAAACCTCAATATCAAAATAAACATGGAAGAAACTGAATGGGGAAGGAAAACAGTACTGCAACTTTTGTTCTCTGATCAGCATTTTTGCTGTTCAAGACTTCCTGAGTGGTAAAATAGCTCAGCCACCCATGCAGTCAAGTCAGAGGGCAGAAAATTTTATATTACTCAGATTTCCTCAAGGGGTTGACCACACTATGACCTCTTTCCATTCTGTAAAGCTCTGTGACTCAGAAACATTATGATGCTTCTATTTTAAATAGTTTCTCCAGGCTTTCCTTTGTGATGCTTTTCAACTCAAGGTAGGTAAAAGCATCTTGCCATATTCAGTAACCCAAGGTCATCCTCAGACTTCAAGTATTAACATTTGATTAGCTGTAATAGTTCATTTTACTGTCCAAGTTGTGCTATACTTATGTAACTTGACTCACTTGAGTAGCCCCACTCATTTCAAGCTCTGATGTAAATGAATGATTCTACTTAGAGTTATCCCATCTGTGTTTTTGTAGTACAAGCCTGATAAGCCTTTCTTAATTAATCTGGGGAAAAAATCCTTTATGGCTTGTAAAATGGCAACATGTTCCTGTTTTTTGTTTTCTTTTTTTTTTTTTTTTTAGAAAAAGAGAGAAAGAGAGAAAAAAAAAAAAAGCTGCATGACTGCAGGTTAAAAAAAAAAAGAAAAGAAGAAGAAAACAAACAATAAAGTGAGTGAGCAAGTCACTGACATTTAATTTACCCACATTTCCAGGATGGAAGAAGCAAATGTACAAGTGAATTTCACGTTGAGATTTAATTGTGACAAGTGGTGTAAACTAAAATGAACAATTTTTCAGCACTGTCCTGATGTACTTCATTCTGTTGCCTTCTATTTTTGTGGCTTTGTTACTTAACAAACATAGCAAAAGAGAACATTTGGAAGTATACAGCTGACTTTTCTTATATCTATCTAAACAGTGAGTAGCAGAAGAAACAGCTCGCACCATTTAAGAAGTGGGGTGATTAATGCAAATTTTTCAGACTGATGACACACATGAAAGTGATGGTACAGTTGTTTATGAGGGAATGGAAATACATTCTTTACATTGTATTTGAACAAGTTGAGAGAATACTTGATCCATCAGCTCATTATGACTCTTCCCCACTGTGCATGGCTGAGGAAGCTGGTAACGAAAATAAGAACCATTCAGTATATGTAAGAAAACAGGTGAGAGAAGATGCCTAAAAGCAGTGGTCAAGTGGGAGATAAGTAGTATCACATCCTCCTTCTTTCCTGCTTTCCAAGGAGCATGAAGCAGGAAGGGAGCCAGGATGGGGCCATGCGTGTGATTCACAGTGTTCCTTCCACTGTCAGTCATCTCTCCTGTTCCAGGCTATGGATTTGTTCTCTTTCTACTGAAAGAATCTAGATGACTAAATGGAATAGTCCATGGCATTTTACATAGCTGAAGGTAAGGAATGTCAATCTGATTCTGTACTTGAATACTATTAAAAAAGGATTTGCCAGCTCCATACATTATCCAGTATATGTTCAATACAGCTCAGATATCATTCATCCCACTGAACAAGAATTACAGCGCTAGTGTCACCGCCTGAACAGAAAAGGAACGGTCACAAATTTATGTGGTCTCTGTGTCTTTCACAGGTAATCTAAGAACATTAATAGGGGATTGGATCCAGTCCCAACACAATCTTTCTGGGGCTTCCCAAAAGTAGTTAAAATCAGCTTTCTAAAGTTAACTATCAAAATTGATTATTTAGGTACTTAAGCAGGCATGGATTTTCAGGTTTAATCAAATGCAGTCATGCCTCAGTTTATTGCTGATCAATGTGACTAAAAATACTTGGGGACTCTAAAAAGGGTGGGCAACAAGATGCTGTAAAGATTTCAAGTATTGTTCAGCATCTCATACAAACTGAAATTTGCTAGAAAAGAGCATCTTTACAGTCGGCTTTGATGGCAGGGCAGAGAAGGAAAATGCTACTTGACATTTCCTGAGAAGAGAATCACAGATCCTGCCGAATTCTCTTTCATCTATGACTGATTGAATTATCCTTTGCAAATAGTGTTTGTTGCTAATTTAGCCGTTTTGCTGTTCGTGAATCATTCTGGAAATAATCCTGATTTCTACAAACACATTTGTTCTTTGTAAGTATTCACTGAACAGTTTCTATGTGAACTGATTTCAACCTGTTTTTTTGTTCTCAGATTGTTAGTGTCATCTATTCACTATTTGAAGTGTTTGACTGGTCAACCAAATCACATAGCATTGTCTGTGCTCCCTGATTGGGTAACTGAAACTTATAAATACAAGTATAATGAATAGCAAATGATGAATAGCAAATAGAGTATAACAAATATTGGATAATCTGAAATTTCATACAAGGGATACATAATTCATGTAACTGTTAGGGCTCAAACATTTCCCTGTATACGTGGCAGCCTCCAGAAAATCCTGAAACTACGAGAAATGTAAGTCAGAAATATCAGCAAATATACTTTCCATTTCTTTAACATAACACTAAAAGATCATAACTTCTGAGAGCCAAGAAATGTTGATCATCCTGTCAAGTATGCATTTGTCTGAACGTGGTGAATGTGTTTCGTTACTATTTTCCACTGATTTTCTAAGCATTTTGGTATGGATGTATGAATCTAGCACATGATACTTTTCAGACAGTAAAAGGGCAAATATTCTTTGTATTTACCAAAAATGGATAAGAGGAAATGTTCAGTGACAGGGAGTATGATTTAAACTGGGATATGGTAAGATAGAAGAAAATATTCCTGGACTGCAGGAGCTTCAAGGAAGATTTTCAAATAACATCTTTTTTTTTTTTTTTCCAATTTCTGGTTTTATTTTTAACTTCATATGTTTTGTTTTTAATGTCTTGATTGCTTTTAATAAAAATATTAAATATTTCTGGATAGCTATTCATTTCTTCTTTATGATTTCAGACATGAAGCTGTCACATATTCATAAATATGCTCTTGCATGGTGAGATGTAATAATCAACTGATTTTTTATTATATAAGTATTTATTTTGAAGGAAGAAAATTACAGTGAAGAAGTGACAGTTATTTATCTAACAATTCTTCCTGGTTTCCATCCAAATTATCAATGTATTCAATATCTTGACTCACAGAGCTCACTAGCTGTGAATAGTTGCTCTCCCGTGAAGAAATCCCTAGATCTTCTACCCTGCTTCGTCATAAGGCAATATTTTCTCAATTTTCTTGGCCATGGTCATGACTACTACTCTCTGTTAATTTGATATTCACTTTCTCTGCTGCAATATCTATCCATAGCTTGCCACTTCAGTCTTACATCCCTGCAGTTCTAACTAGTCAAACTCTTAGGTCATGGGTACTAGCTCCTTATCAAGCCTTGCCCTATGACCAGCTGCCTTGGGCAATGGCTTCTGCCATTTCTAGGAATCTCACTAAATGAAGTAGTTTAATTATTCCTCTCCTTAGGGCTGAACGATGGCTCTTTAGTATGACCATTGCTTAAACCAGTTCAATAATTGTCTGGAGACCATACAGTCACTTGAGAGCAGTCACTCATTTTTTCCAGCATAACAATATTATTATTTCCTGTCCTTGCCATATGGGCTGCATAGGAGTGGGATACATAGCCAATTAACTGAGACAAAGGTTTAACTTAAAGCAATAAGTATAGTGCATTTAGTGCACTTTGGAGCCATGGTTATCATTACTGAATTATAAATATTAATAACAGTTAAACACATTGTCAATGGTGCAGCTATTAAACATCTGCTACCTCTGTTATGTGGTGCTTTTTAGCTAAAGTGAAACCTCTGCTTTGGGGCATATGCAAGTGCTTCAGTCTCTGTAATGGCATTCTGACCTCAGTGTGGGTAATATAGCACATATAATTTTCAGGGACGACTGTTTTTCCAGACTGCTGATAAGGACTGTTTTTACCAATGAATGTAGAAACAGAAGACAGGATCCACTGAAGCTTGCACTGCAGACTGAGGGCTTCTGGTGTGCCTGCAGGATTTGGATGAAGAACTCCCTCATATGTGCTCTGTGCCTTCTCCTCACTGATACACTGATACACTGCAGAAAATCATATCTATGCCTCCGTATGGCCAAAAAGTAGGTTCTCCAAGAAAGCAATGTTTATCTGATAATTATCAAAGAACATGTGTTAGAAGGTGCTCAGGTCTTCTCTCAAGCTCTGACTTCCTTAGTATCCACCAAGACGCCTTGAGAAAATGTTGTCAAACACAGATTATTCTGAGAGGGGTAATTTATTTTCAATACTATCTTTTACTCAGAAGTGAAGGCCACAGATATGTTTTAAAGTATAAGCACATAAATGAACAAGTAACCGTGCATAAACCTTAGGAGGCCTTATGGAAAGAAAGAAACTTTACTCTGGCAGTCTTTATTTTTTTTAGAATTTCATTTGGTGCTTTTGTCACAGGTAAATGTACTTTGACAATATGCCAGAGAAAGAAAGAAAATAATTCCGTCTGCCAGATCTTTTTCCTAGAATTACTTTGTTCCAAATCTATGGCCCAGTGGGGAAGAAGCGATTAGCTCCCAAGGTCATTTAGGCATCAAACTATACTTCTGGTAAGAAAAAGCTGTCTCAGAAGGAACAACCAATGACACCATTATTCTCAAAGCAGGTGTAATCAGAATTTTGTAAAAGCAGAAAGAAATAAAGCAAGAAAAGAAAAGAGGAAGAAAGAAGGTTGTAAAAAGCACAGCATGTTAATATCTTCATTCCTTCTAATTTTTATAGATGCAAAGAACAAACTAACCTCTAGTTCACAGCCAAGATATTATGTGAACAGGTATTGTGTTGTATTGGTTCCAAAACCAGAGAGGATTCAAGAAAAAGAAGGTGCTTAGTATATTCTGTTGATCAAGTAGAAAGTTAAGAGATGGCTTAATCTAAAAGGAAGAAGCTATCTTATACAAATTCTTAAACTTAGCACATTAATTCCCAACAAGAAGTGATGAAAAGTCAGGAAATATTAGCTGGAAATGAAACAATTTTTAAATTACAGAATTATAGAGTATCTTGTGTTGGAAGGGACCCAGGGATTACTGAGTCCAAATCCTGGCTCCACAAAGGACCACCCAAAAATCAAACCATACTTCTGAGAGCATTGTCCAAACACTTCTTACACTCCAGCAGCTCAGTGCCATGACTACTGCCCTAAGGAGCTTGTTCCAGTACCAGACACCTTGACAAAGAACATTTTCCAAACACTCAACCTGAACATCCCCTGACTCAGCTTCATGCCATTTCCTTGGGCAATATGCAATGGAAACAGCTACTGTACTAACAACTATCAAAATAAAAAAATATTATTAAGAATATTAAGTGACCATGAAATAAGGACTTACAGAATGATTTGTTGCTTTGAAATTAAACACAGACTTTTTTTGGAATAATCTTTAGATCTCACTCTACCTCTGTTTGACTGCAAGCATTATTTCTTTAGCATATCTCCAAGGATATCTGGAGGTAAAAATATTTATACATTTCTAATATTTTAGTTCTTGCTTTATATAAAAATCATATGTGGTTTATTTCCATGTATATTAAACTACAAAAAAGAAGACTAGAATTCAATATGCAATATTCATTTAGAGTATAATTGAATCAGTGGTATTAACCATACAGATGAACTTAACCACTACAGGATTATGGATAAAAGCGTATTTAGCAGAAGCAATAAAATGGCAGTTTAGCATATTAAAGGACAACTAGCAATTTGGCATATATAAAATAAAGACAAAAGTAGACCCCAAGTGGAAATTGTTAAATAAACTGTATAGTTAAACAAGACTATAATTGTGAAACAACACTATAGGTTGCCAGTTTAGAAGATGTCACAGTGTAAATGCCTGGTCTAAAACCAATATAATATAGTTTGGAAAACCACTGGAGTGGTGTTAGGCAATTCTACAGGAAGGTGTTGGAGAGTGGTAACAGCGGGTACTAGCTATAACACGGGTTAAGAGTTCACAATACTTCAATGGAGGTAGATGCCATGGGAATATTAGTTTAGATATTGAGTGTTTTCTAAGTGTGTTTGATTGCTTTTTGCAGTTTTGGACACAAGAGAATAAGGCCACTTATTCTTCGTGAATCTTTTTATTGTAGTGAATCTCTAATACAAAAATAAATGTAAAGAGAGTGAAGAATTCTGTCTCCAGTTTCTGAATCTATTCTTAATATCCAAGTAAGCTACAATTGTCCAACTTCCACTATGCTTTATAGTTTACATTAGATGTTTCTCTGTAGATGCCAACATCTGCAAGCCAAAACCAGAAGTGTTTTTTGGCTAGAAAATAAGGCCGTAACTCTGGATGTACTAGGCTTGGTGACTTTGTTGGCAGGATGGGATGGTGAACTGATACCACGGTACACACCTGGGACTGTTGGCACACACTACATGCTGCCCTTGCTTTGTCATGTGCTATAAATTCATGCTCCATAGGTATCACATGAAAAGCTGACTAAAAAATAAAGTGTTACACTTTCTCTGCTAATGGGAAGCATTACACGGTGATACTTGCTAAAGGATTTAGTGTTGCTAAATTCAGTCTAAAACTAGCTTGGGGATAATCTGATAAAGTTAAATTCACTCAATTTATAAACATTTGCATGTTATTTATTCATATCGTTTACATGTGTTTGCCCTGATAACATGATTCTATGTGAAACAGCTGTCAGCAGCCACCAGATTCTGCTTGTTCACTGCTTTTTGCTGGAAGCCAAAAACAACTGCCCAGGCCCCATGAATACATTCAGTTCATTTATCCCAATTAGAAACTAATTTCAGGCAAGTGCCACTAACCAAGAACAATGTGAGACAGAACAGGAGAAATGATCTACAGCACTGCAGTAAGAGAAGAAAGAAATAGCAAATGAATATTTAGAGATATCGTGGCCTGGAAAGTGTCTTCTTTTTGCCAAGCTGTACACAATGTGGCTTTTCGCTACTGAGGTTTTTATTATCTGTGCAGACACACTAGGCTCAAATTTTAAATTGAGTTGGGATGCTTGCCTATTTGTTAACAAAACTGATAAAGATTTTGCATGAAAATATTTATTTTTTCCAGCATTAATGCAGCAGGAACAGCCCTCTTCACAGCCTGCTAGGATGCTTACTTTCTGCACTTGGCCAGCAAGACTGAGTGCTAAAACAACTCGAAATTTAAGAATGTTTCATTCATTACATAATGTTTCATTTCAGTTTAGCCTGAGATTTCAAGAAGGCTCTTCTTTACCTGATGGCTTTTGCTTATCTGCAAGGTAAAGCTGCTCTATTTCCCTTTTGTTGATTTTTCAATGCTGATCACAAGTTTGAATACATGTGTGTCATAACCTAATTTCTATTGTACATTCAAAAGCCCAAGATCCTAAAGCCACATATGCATACATGCAAGCAGAATGAATAACCAAGCACTAATCTGATAGCTACCATCACTTTTGTCAATGCGCAAACTTCAGTGTCAGGTCAGCAGTGGTTCCACTTGGCTTTGGCTTCATTTTTATTTGTTTATAAATTGGCTTGAAATGTTAACAGCCGCAACGTAGAATTATGGTACATCATGTGTAAACATATCAAAAGGCATCACTTCACATAATTTTAAAAATAACTACAGACAGCCGTTAATTTTTCTAATTGAAATGCACAATGTTTTTCAAGAACAGGGTGTCAACCACGTGTGTTGTAATGGAATTATTTGATACTTAATGCTTCATTGCACTACATACATATCTCAAGGTATGAATTAGGTGAACAGTACTTTTATTAATATTAAAGTATGTAACAAAATGATATTGAAAATATACTCCTGATGTGTAAACTATTTGCCTTCATGTCTAAACGATACTGGATTTTTTGTAAGCCATTTCACTATAGCATACACAGGAGATTCTAATCTAGAAAGATGTGCAAACATAATCAATGTGAGTACAGATCTCATTCATCTTTAAAATAACAGAAATTATGATATGCCATGCTATGACCTCATAAACTGAGTAAATATAACCAGAGAATACTGAAATAAAGAAAGTAAATTTGTATGTTTTTCAGAATACAAACAATGGTTTTGAAATGTTGTTTTGTAGAACATCTTCTATTGTTCTGATTCCAAATGAAAAAAATCAAAATCTCAAAAAAAACCAATTAAACTTAGATTTCCAAACCTTGATTATATCCAGTGCTCAAGTGCACAACTGCTACTAGAAAAAGTAATTATCTTTTAGGGAAACAAACAAAATTTGAACAAATTTATGTTCAAAATATGTAGTTTTCAGTGTAAAAGTTTGAGACAAATACAATTATGGCAAGCAAAGTATCAGCGAAGAGAGATTGAACTGCAATCATGGGGCCTTCAATTCAGTGTCCTACTTCATAAGGAGTTTGAATTTTGAATGCTGCAGACTAAGTAGATGCTGCAGATCATTGCAGATGCTTTGTAAATGTCACCTGTGATGCCTAGCAATTAGTTTTGGAGCTTTGCAGGAAGACATAGATATGTACAATAAAATTTAAGAATTCTTGTTTGAAAATGACAGCATGAGCTAAGTACTCTCAGCATATAAGACATTAGTTTTGTCCATATGTGTTCTTCTGTTCCTTCCTTCTTTCCTTCCGTTCTTCCTTCCTTTGTCATTCCCATCTTCTCTTCCTCACTTTTTCCTTTTTTCACATTTTTTTTCCTTTTTCTAAACATTTTTTTTAATGGCAGGATGCTTCTCAGGCTTCTAGAGTAAGACAACTGGAAGGAGATGTTAAACACTTCTGTCATCTTAAGTATTCAACAGTATATCAGTTTTATATAACATTTAATAAATTCATGTGTCTATTTTAAAACATACGCCATGTTTTGGAAATGAGCACCAGGCTGATTAATAAGGGCCCAAATCACATTGGTCCCTTTAGTTCAAATGATTTACATGATGTCTTTTTGGGGTTATATAACTCTTCATATATAATGAATCATGTATATTTTCAAAGCTGTTATGTAGCTCACTACTGGCACAGGAATTACAGACAGTCTATGTTAAATATGCTTATCTTCTTATACATTAAGCTTATGGAAAAAAATCTTCAGCCATGTCAGAATGAGACTGAAACAAAACATTTTAGTTTTACAATACCTATCCACTGTGCATGATACATTGTTTACAGTTTCAGACTAGGGAATATTAAGATGAATATTTCATTATTTGCTTGACTGCTGTAAAAGAACCATAAAAAAGAGAGAAGTGGAAATGGATGTTACAGCCTCCAAAACTATATCACTATGTTATACCCAGGGACAAGAATATGGATTGCATCTTACTAACAACCTTTCTTTATCCTCCTTCAAGGGTACCCTGTTTATCAATTCCCAGTTCTGCAACTTGAGCCTTTTTGTTTTTGAATGTGATTGTCTTTAAAAATAATAAAATATACCTTGATTTTCCATGCTAAGATTTTGGAGGGGGAAACTCGTGTTTTATAAAATTACACTGATGTCTTCATTAATTACCTCTTGTTTACACACCAAAATCACACTGGAAAACCATTTACTTTCCTTAAAAGATGTGTAACATACGCACTGTTGTCTGTTGAGATACCACTGTCTTCTAAGTTCAATTTCAGATGTATTCTGACATGACTGAGCACAGTACTGCAAGCCTCTGCTCTTGTCACCATAAGTTTATAGATGTTTTTTAGTGAGATTTCTGTTAACCCTACGGCTATCAAACAACATTTAAGTTGAAACAGCACCTGATCACCATTTATGATTTGCCAACTTATAAAGAAGAAAAGAGAACATGCTAAGGAACAAACAATAACAAAAAAGTAAAATAATTAATAACTACTTCATTCCCACACAGAAGAAACTAGATGTCAACCAATTGGTTTTTATAGTTGAGTATATTTTTGATATGTTTTTTTTTTTCAGCCGCTATCCCCATTGGAACATCTTCTACTAACACAAATCAGTGTCAGTGATTTAAATTTTGCTCAGGGCACTGTGTACAATTATGGTGTAGACTTTAGTGAGGGGAAAATTGTGGAATCTTAGAAAAAAACAAGGAGAAATGTTTTACATGACTTATTAACTGATTTAGTATAAATTAATCAGAAAATAATGACAGCACCAGGATCCATCCAAAATACATTTTTTTGAGAAAATATTTCACCAGTTGCTTAGAACATGTTATTCTTTCATCCTGTTTTCTGTGCTTCCAAATGAGTGAACCATAGATTCAGACTTACAAAAAAAAAAAAAAAAAAAAAAAAATAGACAGAAGAAAGAATCATAGCACTGCAAGTAAAATATTGTATAAAAGAGAATTTCTATAACAGAGGGTCGTGGCAAAGACAGTGATTAACTGAAGAGAATGTATGAGCTAGAAGAAAAGCAATACTTCTCTAACACAGGAATTGCTAAGACAGGAAGCATGAAAAGCCCATTGCCATGGTGCCGGATGTGTTGTTGTTTCTTTCTGACCTCACCTTGTCCAGTCAAGATGACTAAAAGCCTTACTTTGTTATTTACTAGCTTTTAAGCACATGGTTTTTGACAGTCTTCATTATTCTTTAATATGTTTCTTTTGTAGTGGAACTCACCCTTTAGAAACTCGCTTAAGAAATGGAATTGAATGCCTCAACTAGGGAAGATTCATTTTAATTCATTTAAATATGTAAAGACATTCTGTTTTGTTTTGTGGTTTTTTTTTAAATACCCGTGGGCTTGTAGGCAGAGAAGTATATAGCCTTATCTCCAAGTGAAAAGTCAGGTTTCAGTTCTCTGCAAACTTTTCCTTGTTCAAATTAGGGCATCTCAATGCAAGAGCTCGTTAAAGTTTCATGCTATAAGGGATGGGTCTACCAGCAGGAAAATCTACTTCTGTTTTTCTCAATGCCAAGTTTTAAAGCCTGATTACTTTGTGGGTGGTGAGAATTGAGAGGAAGCAGGGTAGCCGCCGGCATGGGATCAGAACTTCGTACTTGTGCACATGAGTGGATGTGTGGGTGTGAGAAAAGCAGGCATGAAGGCTCTACCCTTCCCTATTGCACGCCAGCAGCTCACATCAGCACCTCGGGGTGCCTGGTTAGGGCTGAATGTGCTGGGCCCATGTGTTTCCCAATCCTTCCGACAGGGCTGGGAAACTTGAAAGTCTTGCAAATGAACTCCTGGGTCTGAAACAGGAGGGGAGAGAGGAGACAACACATACAGGTAAGATCTGTATAACCCCCAGGAGGGATTTACAATGCCCAGAGCAAATTCCACCAACACCATGGCTGTAAGAGGGGACAGCAGGACTCCCAGGCCACCAGACCTTCGGCACTTGCAGGATAACATCTGCGCAAATGTCTGGAAGCCAAACAGTGCCCATAAAGGCCAGTTTTGCAGCTGACTCCACACAGTGATTAGGCCTTTTCCCATGCACACCTATTTGCAAAGAGCTGTCAAATTAAAATGAGCACTTTTGTATATGTTGATGCTGGTGGTTAGTGTAATAAAAGGTAGCATTTATAATACGGGACATGTGAAACCATGCAGGAGCATGTTAGCAAATCCCAGTCAGTTTTCACATAGGTATAATGATAAAAGAAGACAACAGAGCGTACAGACATTTGCAGGCCTAATCAGTCATTGATACAGCCAGGAGAATCCTCTGGGCACGGAATCACAGTGCTTTCACCCATCACAAATCTGAGTTTTGCAGTTTTAACAAAGGAAGACAGTGTGGACCGATCATAAAGTCACAGAATGTCTTGGGCTGGAAGGGTCATAAAATCACCCAGTTCTGGCCCTCTGCCATGTCAGGGCTGCCCCCCACAAGCTCAGGCTGCCCTGGGTCCCATCTAAGCCAGCCTTGAGCACCTCCAGGGATGGGGCAGCCACAGTTTCTCTGGGCAGCAGTGCCAGGGCCTCACCTTACCCTCAGGCAGCACTTACACATTTCTGAGGTCCTGCAGACATAACTGGGCTAGATTTCAAACAAGCTCAAGTGCAACTGCTGACCAGAGGCCCCTCCTGGAGGTGTACAATGGTGCTGCTGCTGCAGTCACTTGTACCTGCTGCCCTCAGCCAGGCTGGCCCAAAGGCACTAGGCGTGCTTCTGTATAAGCTGTGGTATAGAAGTGCCTAGAGGTTCAGGTTCAGACGCCTTGCTTTCACCTTGCCCGTAGGATACTGGAGACAAACACTAAATGCAGTGTGGAATGACTGGTTTTACAGTGCAATGATTCCTACTTGTGGCTTCTACAAATTTGAAATGCATTTACTGCTTCACTGAGAGAAGTCCAAGTCAGAATACTGTCTTTACTGAACATTTTCTTCTGCTTGCCAAAGCAGGACCGAATAGGAATACCTGAGAGTAAAACCTGTCTTCTGGCTGCTGCTGCACACTCTATAACTGCACAGAGTCATTACGGTTGCGCCACGTTCTCTCTAATTGGTTTTCTCAAGAAGCAGTTTGTCTCTGAAAATGTTGATACAGGAGAGGTGGGAGGACAGTGGAAGACCTGTTCAGAGTGCCCTTCTCTACAGCCTGCCCTGGGAGCCCTTCTGTTGCTTACAGACTAATGGTTTTCTCACCTCTTCCATCTCCCCTGACATGGGCTGAGCAGCCCCTGCACCTGCTACTGCAGGATGTTGCTATCTATGGCTTTCTAGCACTTCATATTCTGATGAATAGTTGGCTTCTTGTCACTTCAGAGAAAGGCCCCAACTGCTGCTGAATTTTCTTTCCAAGTCCAAAACAGAACAGAAGGAGCCTTTATTTACCTTAATGTGTTCTGAAGATTAATGCTGCAGTCTGAGGTGCCTGGTCTCCTCATGCTGATTTCTGCCTTTGGTTTCATGACTTCTGGCATGTAAAGGAGAATTTCTGCCCAAGGTGCTCAGGTCTGTAAAGCGTGATGTTCTTGGCTAACTGCAGCACCTGCATACTAAGAGATGCCATGGAATAACAAACTGTCCCATGTCTTATGTCAATGTTATTTACAAACTCTCTCAATGGAGCCCCATAGTGATAGAGCAAAATGAACAGACTTAAGAGCAGCAAGTGCAATAAGCATAGAAATTATCCTGAAATTTAAAAACAAAACAAAACAGAACAAACAAACAAAAACAGAAAACCAACAAAAGTCTGCCTCTTTCAAACAGAGACCACAGCTTAATTACTATATGCTCTTTTTTATTTTTTTTTCTGGTGAACTTGCAGGTTACCATGCTAATACTATACAACATTCCTTTAGGGCTTAAGCACATACATTTTAAAAGCTGATAACCATTTTTTTTTTCCCACTAGAAGAGCTTACATCCTTCTATGATATGTTCAGGGATCACATTTCACAAATTCATTTTCCAAGACAAGTAAAATCAGATGTCCTAACACCGCAAACTTAATGAATGAACTTTTGCCTCACTGATGCCTGGAAGATAAGAAGAAATGAAGACTTTAAAATAAAGGCAAACATTTGCTTGAACATGTAAATGTAATTGTTCAGACTGTAAATTAAATTCATTTAAGTTCAGAGAGTAGTGTCTGAAGCCTTTTGTTCCTTATACTTCAGAGTTTCAACTCATTAAATTCAAATACTACTTTTAAGAAAAGGGAACCTGCCATTTAACTGTCCATTACACATGCTGGTTATCTTTAGTGCTTACCATTGAAGTACCACGACAACTTGGAGACTTGTCTCTATGTTATTCAATAGGAAAAGGAAGGAAGAGAAGACAGCAGCAAGGATCTGTCTGTCAACCATGGCAAAAGGATGTGAGCCACTGAAAGCAGAGCATATTTACTTAGTGTGCACAAGTCTATAGCTGCACATCCACGGATATCCTTCTTCAACCCTGGGGTAGCCACTGTTGATTACTTGTGAAGCTGTCCACCTTGACAGACTGGGACTGACTGCTATCTCTCTGGGCACACACCTTCTCAAAAGAGAAAGCTCATTTCAAACAAATCATAAGAAAAAAACCCTAAATCTCTCAGCAATTTAAGTTCAAATTAGTGTTCCATTTTTTTAGAGCTGCTACACTTGCCTGAACGTGAAAGCCTGATCTGTGTGTCATTTGACCTCAAAATATGAAGGAAGCTATGTAAGGGAGCAGGGAAATGAGAGGGAGAATGTGTCAAACTGAAACTCAGATACAGGGGAAGAAAGTCCATGAGGCACATAGCTGAGGCACATGCAGTCAGAATAGTATGAGAAAAGAATGAGGGAGTCAGGAAGAAAGTATGAATTGAGAACCCACAAGTTCCCTGATTTGGGGAGTAAACAGCATAAAGAGGAAGGAACTGATGCTGTATCAACCGCCTGGCATGAAAGAGCAGAGAGGAGGCATTACAGGGAAGCAGGAAAACAAAAATCAACAGGAGGATGACATGTCAGGAGAGACTGGGAAGGCTACAGCCTCTGGAGTCTAAGCCAAGAACATGGCTTACAGAAGCTACAAAATGTGCATCTGAGTGTTTTTATAGAGGGACTAGCTAGTGTTGGCACAAGACAGCAAGTGTTAGCACTGGGAGACAGAAGTGCTCAGTGTGTGACAGTGACGAAGTCCCACGCAGCCCTGCAAAAGTATGTCTGAGCTGCATAAAACTGAGGAGCTTGCTCTGAGCTTCCCAGCCAAACCTCAGAAGCAGTCTGTGCACGTTAACACTGCTCAGATTAATTTAGCGGGGCTAATACTCCTAATTTGTTGCAGATATCTGGAATGTGCACTTTGCAGGGCTAAGCAGACTCAGTGTATCTTTGTCAGAAAGAGTCACAGCAGAGACATCAGAACAACAGGTCGCTGCCTTCCAAACCCACTCAAACCCTTCATTTTCCTGCTGCACGTCCTTGGTCAGTGATTTTGAACACCAGAGCAATAGGCACTGAGCAGGGACTGCCAACAAGGCTACGCTTCTGAATGACTGCCCCCTCTCAACTGCTGCCAAAGCTAACAACCATGGCTATGTTCATACCAGGTGGTCTCTCTTTAAAGAAATGCTCTTTCACTTTCCTTCTCTTTTTAAAAATAAAAAAAAAAATAAAAACAAAAACATTTTGTTGTAAAACAGAAGAAGTTACCCAAATGCACACTGAATATTTGTAGTGGACAAAAAGTGCTGCTTGCATGATTTCCTTGTGTTACGTTTTCATACTGTTCTGAACTTTCTTCTGGGTTTGTACTCCTGCCAGCATTCTAGCATAGCAACTTGCTTTCTTCATGACATTCAGCAAGTGGTTTTGCCTCCTGAAAGGCTCAGGCTGCAGCCCAGGAAGAATTTTACATTGTGAAAGAATGGAAAGTCAGTTACACCAGGAGCAGCAAAACCTACACATCTCCTTTTCCTGACCGCAGACTAACCCAGCATCCTGTCTGCATGGTCTGGTACATGATGCTACGATTGTGATCATGTGGTACCCAGATCTTCCGGACAGGAGGGAACATACCTTATTTTATGGAGCAGAAGCTATTCGGTCCTCCTGTGGGCTCGCTGTTACTTGCACAGCTTTTTATGCTCATGTTTATGTGACTGACTTTGCACTCATTGTAAAGTAAAAGCATACAGGTAGGAGTCAGCTGGATCCCTGAAAAAGTGGGAAGCCAGACAGGGGCATGTTCTCCTCAGCCCTCCTGTCTGTCTAACCCCAGCTGTGATCTTTCGAAGTCACCATCACATGATGGGAAAGCAACATTTTCCCAGGGGAATAGGGAAGTTTGGGACAGGCCATGACCTAGGTAAATGATTACAGAGTCATAGAATCATAACCATCACCATGGTTTGGGTTGGAAGGGGACCTTAAGATCATCTAGTTCCAATCCCCCTGCTAAGGTAGGTACACCTCCCTCTAAACCAGATTGCTCACAGCTCCATCCAGCCTAGCCTTGAATACTTCTAGGGAGGAGGCATTCACAACCTCACTGGGCAACCTGTTCCAGTGTCTCACCACCCTCACAGTAAAGAATTTCTTCCTGATATCTAGTTTAAATCTATCCTCTTCCAGTTTAAAACCATTTCCCCTCATCCTGTAGCTATCTGCCCTTATAAAAAGTCCCTTCCCTTCTCCAGACTGATAAGCCCCAGCTCTCTCACAGCCTGTTCTCTTAGGGGAGGTACTCCAGCCCTCTGATAATCTTCGTAGCCTTCCTCAGGAACTGCTCCATGTCCTTCTTACATTGCTGCAGAACTGGATGCAATACTCCTGGTGGGATTAGCTAGGGGTGATCCTATCTAACCAAGTAGGTTGAACAGTCCTGATTCACACCAGGTCAGCAAGAGTCAAATCACACTGAAGTAAAGAGAAAGCTTTTTATTGGCATTTGTGAACATGGAATCAAGCCTTAAGAGATGAGCCAAAAACAAAACAAAACAAAACAAAACAAACCCACCAAACCAAACCAAACATGAATAGGAAATTTGTGGATTGCTGGCATGTCGATGGCTAATCGAACACGATTAGAACTGAATCAACCTCAAGGCACCCTGAGTTTTCACCAAAGTTGCAGTCCAGTGACTGGCTTTTATGCTTTCCCTTCCTCGGTGAAGCTACTTTACATCAGTAAGAAAATCTGTAACTCTCTGCTCAGGAAGGTTTAAGTCTAGGTGCTTTTAGCTTTGGGCGTCAGGTGCCATGTGCAGAGAAACTTTATTTTGTTTTATCGGTGTGCAGACTGAGAAAGGTAGCCTCGTAACATAGATAAGCTGGACAAAGTTGAAGCCACTGTTTCTGAGCCAGAAAGACACATTCCTCTTCCCATAGCTGACTTCCTGTTTCCTAGACTCAATGTGATACCCCTTGCAAGGAGGAGCAAAGCTCCTCCACTACATGTTGTTCATTTAGTTTTCACTGCTGCATGGCCTTAAGTAGATTATTATTCTGCCTCTAGCTTTAATCATCAGCTAGTGACAAGTTAGCGATGGCTTTACACAGGCACTTGTTGGAGATGAGATGTTAATTTATGGGGATTTTTAAAATTTATATATATTGTTTAAATTGAAACGACTTGTTGCTAGGCAGTAGGTGTTATAAATTAGTAAAATAAGCAATAAGAAATTCAATAATAATAACAAATACTGACTTAAAATACAACAACAATGCTGTACATCAGCAAAAACAGTGAAGGGAGGCTTAAGGACATCACCTCCTTGTGGATTTCTGTGGATCCAAACTCACACTCACCATTGCAGCTAGGAAACTGCCCCAGAAGCCTCAGGTCCTGCACATGTGAACCCACTAGCCCAGACCAAACCCTAAAACACCTCAAGTTTGTCATAGCAATGGAAAATTTACCTTAGAGTGTTCAAGCCTACGTTTATTATAAGACACCTGCATTTCAGTGTACTGCCTCCTTCTTTCCTGTGCTTTCAGATACACAGCCAGACCACTGGCAGAGAGTGAGCAGTTTCAGGTCTATGTCTGGAGTCTTACTTTTCCAAACCGACATTCACAGCTGTGGGCAGGCAGATGAAAGCCTGAAGTCTCACTCCTGAAGGACTTCCTGAAGGAAGAACTGCTCAGGGTACAGGAGGATAAAAAGTCCAGGCTTCCACTTTTCTGGTGTATCTGTTCCTACGTAATTTCCAATACTTTCTTGCCCACACTTCTCTGTCTACATGAAAAGCTAACATTAACATCACTTAAATAAATAAAATGAAACAAGCATTCATCTTAATACTTTATGACTTCTCTTATGTTCATTCACTGAATAAGAGCAAGATTGCTAGCTTCGCCCAAGGTCTGTGGAAATAAATCTCAAGAAGGACAGGACCTTCCATTATGAATGGAAAGATGGCTTTAACTTCAAAATAAAAATAAAAATCAATACCTTATTTTCAATCATTAAAATTTTGTGCCAGTTGCAAAATCAATCCCTTTTTTATTAAAGTGCTTACATTCACTGTAAAATACTCTGACATTGAGCCCCACTATGAAAGAGCTGGACTATGTTCTCAGGAAGCCAGCAACTTGCACAGTAATCACACATTTTTCATAATAGATTAGAATCTGAGTTTTTAGTTCTGTAATTCTTTTTGGAGAGCAGCTGACTTGTATCTTGGGTCATTCAAAGGAAGACTCAGTGTGGGCAGTTATATGCAAAGAAAATTGGACCTAGGACATGTAATTAAGGTGTCCCTAGTCCAGAACAGAAAGTCATTAAATACTGCTTGGTTAAGTCTGTGGTAACAATAACAATAAAAAAAAAAACAACAGATTCTGCAGACAGAAAGAGACAGACTGACCCAATTTATTCAAATCAGACATGAAAAAAAATCATAGAAAGAAAAATAAAATGTCAGGAATTTAGTTTGCACCAGAATTTTGGTTTGTTGTTATCTCTACTGAAAGTGGCTGCTCTATTTAGTTTTGAATTACTGCTCTGCAGTTGGATTAAGTTTTCTCGTCTCCCTTGGTTTAACATTGTGGCAGAGACAGTGCATACAATACAATGGCATAACACATGCCTTTTAGAAAAAAAATGAAAACATGAGATTCTCCCAGGTGCTGTGTTCAAAATGCATTAACATAATGATGCCAGGGAGAGAGTCCTGGTCTTATATACAGACCAGTAGTGTTGCCAACACTATGGAAATGACAAAAAAACAGCCAACAACAACAGCAACAAACTAAGACAGTGAAATTCTATTAGCAATTGAGCAAAAGCAGCGTTTGAAAATGAGAGCTGAAAATCCTTCTGCTGAAATAGCTGCATTTTTACTTGTAAAACACAAGAAAAGAAGCATTGGAAAGTGCAGATGGAAATTATAGGCTGGTGTGATATTAGTATGGGACGCTTCAAGGTCTAATTCAAAGACTTCTGAAACCAGTGTTATGTCTTACAGGTCTAACAGTAATAATGATAGTAATAATGGTTGTTCTTCATAATTAAGGATGATTGTGAAGTACTTAGGGTAATGCAGCTATTTACTTTCAACATCCATTTATTTCAACCATCCTTGTATTTGCTTGTGTGAGAATAGATTCAACTGTGATGAACAGCTATGGTTGTACATTTGTTTTTGATGACTGCAAAGTGCTAATTGATTCTCCTTGAGCTTTATTCCTTGAGGCTATCTTGGCCTCCATTTCATTATGCATTTTGCCTCATAGGCTGTTGTATCATCAAAAATCTGAAGCTTGTTCTAAAGACATTTTCCCCAGTTTTTGATAAAGATCTTAGAGGCTTTAAGAAATGATTTCAGCAAGCACTTCAAACTGTATTTTACCCGTTTGCTTGCCATGGGCAAGCAAGGTCCCCTCCAAGAATCAAGAGCATCTGTGCTGTCCTCCAATCTAGCTCTGAACTGATGGGACCTTAACAAGAGACCTACAGCACCTGCACCTGTTCACAGGGCAGAAACCCATGTCTCCCCTCTGACTTTGTCTGGATCTCGCATAGGCAGAACCATAATGTTCTGAATACGGCATCTATGCAAACCACAGGATCCACAGAGAAGGATGGGCACTGCGACAGCCTTATGCATGCCAGCCTCTTTGACTGGAGACTCTTGATATGAAGAAGTTACAAGCTAAACATGAGAGAAGATCTAGAGGACAGAAAGAACTGCAGTTTGTTCAGAACAAAGAACTAGGACGAAGGCATCCTGAAAAAGGACTGTTTTTATTTTTCCACTTCATTAAATCATATTGCCATTTTCTCAGTAGACTGGCATGAGCCTTAGTATTCATAAGAGGTCACTGGAGAGAGAGTCAGATTAATAGATCACTTGCAGATTAACAATATTTGTCCCATTTTAAGATATTGCTCCACCAGCATCCATTCAGAAAAGACATCCTGATTGGCTGGGATCTTCATCTTCCCCAACTACTTCTGAGTAGCTGGAGAAGAGAGGCAATGTTCTTCTGCAATCAGTGATCCGGAGGGGTACACCCCCTTTAATTCCCTGCTGGATTTCCAACAGCAAAATCAGGTTTTACAAAGAAGAATGACAAAGGTTTGCTCTGGCTCCAAGATTCAAGGAAAATTTTGATTCCACAGTTTATTTACTGAAGACTTCCCACCATATCCAGGTAAGACGCAAGGTTCTAAGGAAGCAGCCTGTCCTGCTTTCACTTCTTCCACAGATCAGCTGGTTCATTAAGCTGCTGCTCTGAACAGGGGATAGATATGGACTTGAGCAATTGTGAAATAATTGATTGCTTTCTTGTTAAGTTTTCTTTGTAATTAACTAAGGCTTAATAGTCTTAATATTTAAAGCATGTAAACTTTTAGAATGTGAATTAATTAAACAAGAAGAAGCTATGAAACAAATTAATAATAATAATAATAATAATAATAATAAAACACCATTTTCCTGATCTGAGGCTTTACTCCTTTTCTTTGAGGAGTGTGTGGCTTTTGCAACTGAGGTGGAAAGCTCTAAGAAAAGGTACCTAGGAGCATGGATGTCCTGATCCAAGCATAGGCACTATGGTGGCACAAAGCCTCCATTCTAATTCCTTTCATCTTTAGCAGGTGACTGTAACATCTGCCACAAAACAAGCCTTGAGAAAGTAGCCTTATATCTTAATCCAAGGTATAATATATTCATAAACAATTTTCATCCTTCCTTCTTCTTCTGCCTTTTGAAACAGAATAATATACTACTAAAAATAGGATTCCTGCTTTCCAGCCGAGTACATTAATAGTGAAAAAATAAATAGTCTTCCTCATTACCAAAGCCTCACAGGAATGCAAACAGAGAGGGAGTAAACATAAAACCTGTTTCTAAGGTGTTCTGGAGTAATGGATCAGTGTCTGATCTTCAGATATACATCAGTAAATCCAGACTTTGATGTACAAAAGCATTTAAGTACTTGCATAACTTTGAGCATATGAGAAGCCTCTTCACTTGAGATTAGCATGCAGTTAGGTGCTTTTCTGGACTGTGGCTTTTAAAATGAATGTAAAGATTAGTTGTGTGTTTTGTACTGTGGGATGGAGAGGAAGGAAGGAGGGAAGGAAGGAGGGAAGGAAGGAAGGAAGGAAGGAAGGAAGGAAGGAAGGAAGGAAGGAAGGAAGGAAGGAAGGAAGGAAGGAAGGAGACCTGGCTTAGGTTAAAGAACAACAAACTCAAATTGAACATTCAAGCAGATTAAAAAATATCAAGTTCTTCTGCTTGAGGACAAAGAGAAATAAGGATGTACATACAGTACATTGAAGAAACAAACAACTCTTGGCCGTATATTAAAATTACCACACTGAAGAATTGAGGAAATTTACACATTTTAGGGAAAAAGAGGATGCCCTCTGAGCATCTCATAGCTCCAGGACCACGTGGCATCAGCTTTAATTATGTATCTTTTGGCTTGCTCTGCTCATTCAGTCTCCCTGTTGGAAATCTTATAGAATTCAGATGAGATGATTATATAAGATGCAGCTCTCTGTTTTGGACACAAGGAGAACTCATTTAAATAGATGGTCTGAGTTCATTACTTTTTTAATTGAACATGTTTGGGATGCTCAACTCATACTCAGCTTACAGATGCATTACTCACATGAGCAGTGAATTGGTGCACTGGAAGCAGAGATGGCTATGCACAAACTGCCCAAGGGTAGGAATATTGGAGTTTCATGTTATACGGTTAATTAGACAGGGCCAGGAGACATTCCTAGGCACTGGAGCTTGATTATTTATACTATGAAATTGTTAGGATGATGGCTGGCATATTTTTGGCAAAGACACAAGCAGTCCCAGCTATCACACTGCCAAGTAATTCCCAGGAACAACACAGGGAAGGAGCCCCTCCTCTGTAGGCACTTTGTATTCAGCCACTCTGTTCTGGATGATAAGTTAATTCAGTAGTATGGATGCAGGTTGTTCTGCATCAGCTTACCTCAGTGCTAGCAAATGTTCCTGAGCATGCTTAATTTACTAATACAGATGTAGCCATAGGTCCTATTCATGAACACAATTCATTCAGTTGACTTACTAGTCTATTAAAATCCAGATAGAGTTTGATTCATTGTAAGCAAAATAAATACTTGGAAATGCCATAGAGGTGAAACTAGAGGGAACCTAGGAAAAAAGTGCAGATGCAAGAGGACCTGCTTAGAGTCTACACTGGCTGTAGATGTAAGGTCACTTAAGGAAACAAACTGAGAATTTGTTGAGCTGGCACAAGAAAACAATTAATGTTAGTAAGCCTTAGAATTAATGAAGTCTGATTTGCTATGATTTATGTTTCTCAGTTGACTGACTTTGGTATTTAAGGAGCTTATTTCTATTTTAGATATATTTTTGTACGGTCTCTCTACTGCCTGGATTCTCTGAAGTCTTACCACATGTGCATGCATAATGCATTTTTACTTCAGTCAAGTGATTTAGAATATCTTTCTGTATGTTGCAAATTATTTTATTGAAGCTTTTAGGAACTTTCTTGCCTTTCGGACTTCTACCTCTTTGCCAGACTCAGTCAACGGGCTCAAAATTTACAGGAGTGAAAGCTCAAGAGTTGGCTGCTGAAGCCTTGTTTCCATAGGAAACGACTGCAGATCTGTGGTGCATTAAGATACTGGTCATTCACTCAATATGGAAACAAAGAGCAAGAAAAATCAAGTGGGGAGTATGTTAAAACTAATATATGATAATGTAGCTAACAGTACTCATTAATACATGTTTGTTTCTTTTTTTTAAGTTGAGACAATTAACTAATTTCAAATCACTATTTCCTCATTTTCTAATTCATTAATCTCTTGAAGAAGCACCCACTCTGCTCAAAATATCCCTCTGAATATACTGCTGAGCTCTTGAAAAGATTTATTTTCAGCAACAAGCAGAAAAATAAAAAGATACAGAAGAATAATAAAAAATGGATTAAAGTGAACAGAAATAATTTATCAACTGCAGACACGTAGGAATGGAAAAGGCTGACTACAGAAGATTTCTCAGAAAAAAAAAAAATCAAGGAAGGAAAGGAATTAAGCACAACTGTTTTACACTAACAATACATTTGTGTATATTTGTCAGCATTGCAGACAAGTTGCTTACCTGCCTGTTGATACAACAAGGAATTACACACAGTATAAGGAAAATCAGACAGGCAGCTGCACTGGAAAAATGAATACTGTTTTTCAAGTCAGACGTCTAGCAGGGCTGAATACCTCTTGTTTACATTGGCATAAATCAGGAATAGAATTATAGAATCATAGAATCACTTAAGTTGGAAAAGACCTTAAAGACTGAGTCCAACCACGACCTAATCATGCTACCCTAATTCTAACAGTCCTCCGCTAAATCATGTCCCTGAGCTCCACATCCAGACAGTTTTTAAACACATCCAGAGATGGCGACTCAACCACCTCCCTGGGGAGCCTATTCCAGTGCTTACCAGAGAATCACAGAATCACAGAATCACAGGGTTGGAAGGGACTTCAAGGATCATGTATCTCCAACCCTCCTGCCACATGCAGGGCAACCAGCCTCCACATTTAATACTGGACCAGGCTGCCCAGGGCCCCATAATACCTCTAGGGACGGAGCATCCACAACCTCTCTAGGCAGCCTGTTCCAGCACCTCACCACTCTCACACTAAAGAACTTCCCCCTGAAATTCAATCTAAATCTTTCCTCCCTCAACTTAAAGCCATTTCCCCTTGTCCTTATCAACCCTTTCAAAGAGTTGATTCCCGTCCTGTTTGTAGGCTCCCGTTAGGTATTGGAATGCTGCAATGAGGTCACCCCACGGTCTTCTTTTCTTCAGGCTGAACAAGCCCAGCTCCTTCAGCCTGTCTTCATAGGGGAGGTGCTCCAGTCCCCTCATCATCTTCTTGGCTCTCCTCTGGGACCTCTCCAACAGCTCCCTGTCTTTCTTGTACTTTCTTGTACACTTTCTGTAAAGAAGTTTTTCCTGATATCCAATCTAAACTTACCCTGGAGCAACTTCCGGCCATTTCCCCTCGTTCTGTCACCTGTCACCAAATCTCTCTAATAAAAAACTATATATGCTTTTCTAAAAACAGATTCTTATTTCTATACATTATTTTCTAATTCTTCTGGTTTATTTTTTCCACCATCAGGTTTCCCATTTGCACAGAAATAAGAATGACGTGCCTGTCAGAGCACTTTGTCCCTTATTGTTTTACACTAGAGAAACAAACTGGTTACTGGAGGTTACTCTGGATATAGCTATATATAGCTATTGGAAGAACTTAAAATTAAACTTCGGCTTTATGCATTTCTCCCAGCTAATGAGTTAAAATCTTGTTTCCAGATAGAAGTGGAGGTGGGCACAAACCTGTCCAACTTGTAGACACAGCTCACTTGAACTCTGTAGTCTCAGTCTCTTCCATTTTAATGCTGAATTATAATAAAATTAACATCGCTATTTATGTTCATCTGGTCTTTTGATGAGATGAAGCAAGACACTATGTCTCAAGTACCCTCAGATGAAGCTAGGACTTTCACAAGCTCTCTTTGTTCCTTCAGGCCAAGGCCCACTTTGCTCTAAGACTCTTGGGCCAACACCAAGCCTGGTTGGTGGAGCAGCCACGTGGTCCCACCTTGGAGGCCTGTGCTGAGGCTGCCATGTATTGGCCCTGCATGTACAAGATCACAGCACTTCTCAGACTGGAATATATATATCCCATGCTGTGCCTCAGATCAGGTCAAGCTTCAGATATTGTGGTCTCAGTGATTCCTCCAATTTCATGTGCTCTTCTTTGTTTGCCCAACCCTTGGGCTGACCCTTCAGTGCTAGCAGAGGGATGATGTCCTTGGGAGGACGTGCTAATGCTGCGCTCCTCACCTTGAGACTCAGTGGTGTCACCTGAGAGACGGAGAGCTAGAAATGGTGACAGAGAAGAAGGAGGGAAGTCTCATCAAGACTAAAATAAGGACAAACCGGAAGGAAGGAGGAAGCCAAGGGGAAACAGACTGAGAGTTGCAGGAGTTCAGTGCCAGCAGATGTTCCAAATCAGATAGGCTGAGAGAGCTCCATAGGGAAACAAGGGCTGGAAGGGAAATGCATAGGAGAACAGCAGGAACACAGAGGAAACTGCTGCCAGGTTAAAAAAGAGAGCAGGTTGTGCTGACAGGCTCCTCTTAAGCCACTTTTTCTCCCATTCAGTCAATCTGATTTGTTTATTATACCCCTGAATTTTTCAAGTCATTCTGTTCTGAAATATAAAGCACAGAAAAGGAGTAAGCTTTTTGTGTAATAGACACACATTTCTGACCCTCTTGCCAGTTTATATGCCGGTAAAAGCAGTTACACTTGTGCATCTATCATCTTACAGGCATTTTATTATTTTTGAGTAGATATCCACCATATCATAGGGCAAATACCAGGGAGTCCTTAACCATGGCAAAACACAAAATGAAGAATCAGTCCAGTCAGAGCCATCAGTAATTCCTGAATTTCAGCCTATCCATCTGTATAACAGTAAGAGCAGATGAAAAGAACTTAGTTTCTTTCTGAAACTTCAAGGTTGGTGCAAGGCATATTTAGGGATAGGAAATGTACTTTGTCTTACTGACAAATGTGCAGATTGTGCAAGGCACACATTCACAGATTTTCCTTTCCTTCACATTGCAGAAGGCTGGAAACCTCCTTTGCCTGGAGGTTTTTCTTTCATTAAATTCCATCTGGTTTTATGTGATAATGGGTTGAATAGCCCATTTTCCATGAACAAACCAGATACGAGTGAAGAAAGCTGTGGAAACCAAAGATTTTGGAAGAACAAATACAAACTGTTTTTTCTTCCTGTTTTCAACTACAAATTTGAGAACAGTATTCTAAACTAAAATTCATTAACTGTCTTGAAATACTGATTCCTCTTTCTCGAAGTTATATACTACATAACTCTGTTGTTGACAAGAATATTGTGTCAAATTCAGCATCACCTTAAAATCTCTCCAGATTAAAAAGAGAGACAGAGAAGTGTGCACTCTTTCTTTCTCTCTTCTGGGCTCATCCTTATTCTTGGGTCTTACAATGGAACAAATTTTCCAATTCTTGATACCTACCTACAACTTGGATCATATTATCCTTTCATGTTACAAAAGGGCTTTAGGCACAGAACTTCCCATATTAGTTATGTTAACTATATTTTACAGGCTGAGAAAGATGAGATAAGGGAGGTCATTTAAAATGACATGCCAACCAGTTTAAATTAAAAAAAAAGTAAATTTTATTTGAGAATAAAATACAGTTATTTTTTTCCATCAGTGAGACAGTGAGCCCATCCTAGTAAAAAGGAACTGTGGAATTCATATAATCCCTGTGGCAGCAGACCCACGTGTTCCAGATAGTATTGAATCATGTTCAAATTCTGCCTGAAGAACGGAAACAGTGAGAAAGACCTGAGATCAAAGCAAGTTATGCTATTCAGACCCCCAAAATGTACATGTTCTCAAAAGCATGGCTAAAGCTGACATTTCTCTTGAGCTCTTTTTATTTACAAAGCAGATATAACCCAGGCAGATACTAATTTTCACAACACTACAGGGAAATCATGATCAAGTATATTTTCCATGAGGAGTTTCTCTAATAAATTAGCCATAAACATATTTTCATTCCTCAGAACTCCATATCTCTTGTGCCCATGACATGAATCTCAGATTCCACCACTTTCATGATTTAAGTGAGTGCTCACATGGCTATTCAGATTCTGAAAGTGGTATCAGTAACAAGTGAGCCAAATTTACTGCTTCCTAATTGAAAATCAAACTCTGCTGAACTCTGGGAGTCTCCAAAGAAGGCATCTTTTTTGTGATTCTCATTCTGGAACAAAAGTAAAACTAAATTTGTTCCATCAAAGGAGAACAAAATGTTAGACAGTGTCATTCTTGTAGATAAGACAATCAAGAGGACTGTCTTTGCCACAAATTGTTTAAATGCCCTTGAAAAAGGCCACATGTCCGAGCCTATGTCTTCCATTGCTAAAGTGAGAATGCTATTATTTTACTTCTTCCATTCTTTACTTTTCTGGCCTACTTTGAATATAAATAACGAAGAAGTAAGAGCTGCCTATGGAATCAAACACATCAAACGCAGTACCTTCCCTCTGGCAGTGACTAAGAGCTGATCTTCAGAAGACTGTGAAAGATACTCCAGGGAAAGGAGCAGTAGCATAATCCACCCTAATGAAAGATTCACTCTAATCCCTAGAAATTAGAGATTGACCTAAACCATGAAGCATGAAGTTCCTATCCAGACAAATTTATTTCACCTATTACAAACTGTTATCGTTATTCATATGCGTACCAAATTTCCTTCTAAATGCTTCTAAATAATGTGGGAATGTATTTTGCTGAATGATTCTTAATGTCTGTTTGAATTAAATCTGTGCTATGGGGTATAATTGTGGCTGGGGTTTTGGTTGTTCTTATAAAGATAAACGGTGGTAGAGAAGCAAATAGGCAGAGGAGGAGGGAAAGATGGGTGCTTCTTATAGCTTTAAGCTTCCTTTCCTTTGTATTTTGGCAAGAATTTATGCATGAAAGAAAATGTTGTTCATTTTGCAGCAGAACTCTTTGCTAAACTATATCAAACAAATGAGTCTGCTCTTTTGTATCCTCTTTCTAATTTCAGACGCCTCTGAGGCAGCTTTGCTTTCATAAAACCAGGAAGTTTGGGGATTCCTTTCCTCCAGATTTATTATTTTTTCACTTAATAAAGCAAGATAGATGAAGCAAACGACACTGATATCTCCCTATGTGACTTTGCAATGCATTCATTTGGCTTGGGAGAATGCAGAGGGGCAGTACCAGGACCCCAAATTACTTGCCCTGAATATGGAACTGCAGCTTGAGTGTATTTCTGTGTACAGATCCCAGCTGGGAAGAGTAGATCACACCTTTTCCTTCCTTCAGGCGGAGTTAAGCAAATTGATGCTTCATTTTCTTTCCAGCACTGAGCCTCTTCAGACAGCTGTGTGTGTGTGTCAGCTCTGTTTGTCCTTTTTTTGCCTCTTGCCCAGGCACAAGAAGCAGGTTTCCCCACTACTGTAGGCTGCATCGGATGCTGGGGCCCCGTGGGAGAAGGGGGAAGTACCCTTCAACAGCACACACCAAGATGAGGAAAAGCAATTTCAATTCACAGCATCAGGCTTACAAAATAAATCACTCTGCACCACCCCAGATAATTTGCAGGGTATTAAACTGAATCCTTTTAAAAGGAAAAGCTTGCATCCAAGAAAAGGGCAGCAAAGTGAGGCTCTTGACTGAGGGAATTGCCAGCCTTACTTACCGGTACCGCAGGGCAGAGATAAACATTAAATAGATTCAGTAATCAAAATAAGGACTGGGTGAAAGCACCACTGACAGAGGGATTCTGTCCCACTGAACATTCACGAAGATGGGAATTTATTCCTCATTACATCCGCATGATGACTGAAGGAGCAGCAGCACGGGTGGCCCTGCTAGGCAGGGGGGTTGGAACTACATGATCCTTGAGGTCCCTTCCAACCCGGGTGATTCTGTGATTCTGTGATTCTGTGATTCTGTGATTCTGTGGGTGCTTGTGCAGCTCCCAGTTCAGCTCAGCTGTTCTTCTTGTGCCACACAACAGCAGACAGGGTTTGGCTGTAGCTCTGTGCAGCGCTGTGGTGGTACTGACAAGAATGCCACTATCAAAAGGTGCAGGAAGAAAATGCATGTCTGGTGGGGTTCATTGCTGCAAGCCATGGGCAGGGAGGGCTGGAGAGGAGATGGTGTTGTCCTGGGAAGGATAGCTGGTGGCTTATGAAGTGATACTGCGTTAATATGCTTCATGAAATAAGTGACGTACTTAAACATTTGAGCATGGGAAAAGACAGAGAGAATGAGATACTTCAGGGTGATGGAATTGGCTGAGGTGGGGAGGTGCCTCTGGATAGCAAGAGCATGTTGCTCCATTGGGCTCCTGCATAGCATGCTGCCGCCACTGCGATATATGTAAGAAAACTGGAGGGGGCTTTGAGCCGTGCTGCAGTGTGCAGAGCAAGTACCCTGAGTGTTAGCCCTCCAGGAGCTGGCTCAGCCGTGCCTACGTTGGCCTCTGTGACTGCTTGTAGAAACACCCTAGTGCCACACAGTGCAATTGCCTCCATTTGGAGCCTGGCGAGGTTACAGGTAATGTGGAGCCAAGAATGGAAAGCCTTTCCAGAATAATTTAAGTATCTCAAAAAATAGCTTTTTATTTTTGGCTAGGTTTATTGAAAAACATAATTCTTATAATTTGTTCAAAATTCTTCATGCTACTAGAAAGTCAAATTTTATTTTGTATCTATACATGTTCTGATATAATCCACAATCTAAACATTTAAAAGAAACAGTAGTGTTAAAGTAAGTTATTTAAATATTTTACATTTCCTTAAATATAATTTTAATGTAACTGACATAATTCTGCAGCAGGTGAAAATACGAATGTTTCTGCTGAAAAGTGCTCACCAAATCTGTTTTAGTGTTGAGTAGGAAAATCTCTCTCAGAAGACAGGGTTGCATTTCCATTAAAATATTAAAATCCAATCTCATGTTCTTTGGTCAGGCCAAATTCACACATATTTCACTTGGATTCGTTCCTTAATGAAAGCTGCAAGATCTGAGCTCTGCTTGGATTTTTGCAAAGAGTTAATGAAAACAGAAGTACAGGTGGGTGCAGCAGCTCTCTCTCCCATGAGAAAAAGAAGTGAAATAGTTCAGTGAATACCTTTCCCATGAGGAATAAAAGGAAGATATATGTAAAAATGCTTTCAGTATGCAAACTCATCAATTCAAAAGGAAATTGTTAAGGATATGAGCAGCCTTCACACATACTGATTTCAATAAAAATTGAAAATACTTGGGAAAAACGTCACTATGCCCTTAAACATACTGTTTTTAAAGTTCTCATCTTATATTCTGATATAGCTCATATCATGTGGTATGCAAAACTGGTTCTGCGTCTGCTGCATACATCCTACTGCCGGGGGCAGGCTTGCAGAGCTAAACCATATCATGAAAAGAGAGCTGAGATAGCCCCAGTGGTTGTTCACTTTTTAGGGAGAAATGCTATAAATCTGATATCTTTCCAATCTTTCTTGCAGCTATTCATAGAGGAGCCCATTCAGGGGAGCAGAATTCAGCAATATTAGACTAATGCCTGTGTAAAGGGTATGAGAAACCACATCTTTTCATTTACTTTACTGCAAGCTCTCTGCACACAATCTACATGCAACACAAGAGGTTAAAGATCCTTAGAGGAAATATCTTTGTCATCTAGCTGCTTTGCTGAGAGATAAGGTTACTAAGACAAATAGGACAATGCCAACCACACAACATTAAGGATATGATTCTCAATGGCCTTAGCAAATTTAAGCAAATCCTTTTCAACAGTCTGACACCACAAATGAAGTGTTTGAGATGGTATCTCCAGTATTAGAAAGAGCAGCCTTGACACACTCTTTGATTAGGAAAGCTGACATTTCTGTTAAAGTTCAGCAAGTCACAGAATCCTCTTAACATATGGCCAAAGATTACAATGTTTTCTTCTGAAAAAGGTGAGTGTGATTGCAGATCTCATAACTTCTGGAGTCAGGAACAAAACTTATTGCATCTGCTTCACTTTTTAATTCTCAGCAAAACAAACAAAGATGGGGAGAAAGATAAAATACCAAAGAAGAATAATGATAACAATAAATCCCTCACATGCTTTGAAGATGTAGAAAAGACAAGAAAGCAGTGTAAATTTTGCTATTATACAAATATTATGGAACTGAAATTGCTGAGATAGAAGTTGAAGGATATTTTGTATGATATTATCACTATTCTGGTTTGATGACAAACAAGTCACAAACCTAGAGATTGGACTCCAGCCATAGTGTGAGATTCAGCAGCCAATTTTGCCCAAAGCTCAGATTGCCCCTGTTCATATCTTGAGGTTTGAAGTTCCAGAGAAATACCTGCAAATTCAGAACACATGGAGTAGAAACCAGGCTAGAAACTGTGCCATAACAGAGCCTCCCGAATAGGATGCAGTACTGCTGGGTTGTGACTGGATTGGTATACTGAGAGATTAACCTTCAGAGGATTAAACCAGAAAGTGAACACTTGAATGTAAACATCTAGGAAGGATTAGATTTTATTCAGTTCACAGTGCAGCTAAAGGATCTGGTCAGTTTTTATTTACTCAAAGCAATTTACACTGTCCTCTTGTTCTGTTCTTCACCCAACACCATAAAAAAAGATCTCTGTAGGAAATAAAAAGAAGTATGGAAGTATGTCATAAACAGTATGTATTTACGCAAGGCTTGCAAACATAGAAGTGAATGCTCTGTTTATGCTATCCACCAGCAGTTCATGCAAGCTCTCCATATAACTGCACATCCTAAACCACGAGAATAAGGACAATCTTCAGAATTGTTTAAAAGGTTTAGAACTGCTTTCATTGAAATAAATGTACTGGAAACAACAGAATCAGGAAACTGTGTGAAGGCTATAAAGTTTGCATAAAGAAACCATTATGAAGGTGTGCCAATAGAACAATTGTTTGATGTTGCGTTACAAATGTATTTTTTTTCCCCCTAAGATTCAGTTTATCCAATGGCTTTTCCATTTAAAGAACAAAATGCAGGAATTATTTTCTGAGATGCAAAGTGGAAGTTTTCAAAGAATTAATGAAGACCTAATCAAGACTAGATGTCAGCATAGAATGTTCTCAGTGTTTTTATTGTGATTTAACCCTGCTCGTTGCCATCTCAGCTACACCACCAGAATTGCTTCTCACTACGTTTTCATTTCAGGTACCAGATGAAACCATGAAATACAGAATAATCCAGAAACTAGAACAAATCACTCTGAAATTATAGATTTCTGATGTTTCCATGTTAAGAAAAAATGGTCTGAGCTCCTTTTCAGTTAAGCTATGGTATCTGTTATATCATAGTGTCTGGAGAAGGTCCGCCCTGAGGCTAGATCCTAGACAAGGCAGTAAGGGCAGCCAGAAAGGTGAAAAGCTTCTTCTTTCCCATGTGTGTTCACCCCCAGCCCATCCATTAACTAGAAGATAATGTTTCAGTATTCAAGGAAAACAAAAGCTGCCTGCAACTTATCCAGAATTATAGTTAACTGTCTGCAAACATGTGAAAGGGAATGATAACATCTTCTGATCATCACACCACAACGCTTAAAATACCTTGTATTCTCTGCAATTTATTACCTTTGGATTTTTTTTAGGAAACAGATGTTATTACTAGTGAAAGATCCCAGTCTAGCAGCCCATCAGAGAAAGTCCCTAGCCACTGAACAGGAGGATTGTGGCTCATCCCCCCTACCTGCCCCTGTGGACAGCTGTCCCAGTGGTCTGTCTGATGCAACTGCTCACAGGGAGGAGGAGAAGGAATTAGCACTTGGCTTCAGCACAGGCTCTGATGGTGCCTCTGGAGTGGGTTGTAATTTGTTGCTTTGGTAACTAAAGAACGTCATCCAAAACCCATGGGCTTCCCTTTCTGAAATTCCTTATAGAACACGACACCTCTAAAGGGTTTTATAAGAAAACATTAATTGTCCCTAAAGACAGGATATTACAATACTTAAATTTCTTTCCTAGAAATGTTAGGTGCCATACTGATTTTGGCTCTTCAAATTATTTTTATAAGCTCAGATGTTGAACAACCTTTCCAACACAAGTCCAGAGCCAATGGCTAGGAGGGCTCTGGAGGGCCAGCAGTTGAAGGCTGGAATCCCAGCTCTGCTCTTTAGTGCTCAGAGGAATCCTGGAGAGGAAATGAGACTATTGACTAGTCTTAATTCTTTAGCATTTGGAGTGGGCTCTGTGTGATAATCATGCAGCTATAGAGGACTGCAGGAGCGCAAAGGTAATGCAAATGCAGGATATGTTTGTGGGAGGGGTCACTGTATGAAACATTCAACTTCCTTTAATCATCATTTGGCTTCAATTCCAAACCACGTTTTACCTCCATAGTAATCTCCTGTGAGTGATTCCTAAGCATATTTCATACAAGATGCAATGCAGTTAACTATGTGTTCCAATGGCTTTGATTTTTAACCTCTTAATTCTACCAAAAATCTGCAGGACATTCTTGGCAAAGGCTATCTGGCCAGTGTACTGCAAACAGTACAAATATCTTTCTTGGGTTCTCAGTTGTAAGTGAACTCTAATCCTAAAGCTGGGGATGTCACAGGAGTCTTTCCCTCAGCTTCTGAGAGCTTTTAAATAAGTCCATAACACAATCACTCTTTCAGTCCTCAGATGCTATTTCACACTAATGCAGCCAGGAAATTTAAGTTCCTCCATTAATTTTGTACACTGAGAAGAATGCAAGCAAGAAAATGGATTGGAAGTAGAAACATTTCCAAGAACAAGACAAAAGGACCTGGGAGCATGGCCTCTGCTCACTGAAGCATGGTCAGTATATGGTGTCTCCAGCACTGAGCTTTCCAAGACTTAAGCTGAAAGGGTCTTTCAAGGGCAAGGTAAAGAAACAGGGCCAAAATTATAGGCCAAATACCAAAGTGTTATTTAGAAGAAACTCCCCCTGAGCTCAGTGGGAGTTTCCCTTAAGGAAGGGCGGCAAGGTTTGGCTCAAAACCCTTGAACATAGACTTAGCAAAAAATTGATTCATCTTTTCAGATTGAAGGAAGAGAAGTTTGTTCTCAAGAGAACAAACTATACATATGGACCTTGTTAATTACTGGGGCTTCCATGGTGTTTATCTGTTCACCAGCATATTTATTTCCCCTAACATCTAATGTACCTTTGACCTTTAATATAGCATCAACATGAAACAAGCAAACCAATAAAATAACAAGGTTACTGAAACTTATGAGTTTTTCTTGCATTGTGGAACTATCCTTTTCACAGTCTCATTCATTTCCTGTCAGGAGAGTTTGGCACTCTGTCTCCAGTACATAAACAAGCCCAGAAGCTGGCCCAAGCCAGACATTTTGCACAGCTAACTGTAGAAGATGCTTTACAATAAAGCAAAAATTGTTCTCCCCACAGGACCTGATCTCATTTTGGGTGTTCTATGTCCCCCTGCCCAGCTTGTTAAGCATTTATCTCCATCCTTTTGGGGAAATAGACAAATAAAAGCAGTAAGATAGCCTGTTATTTCTGTGCTGCATTTCAAATGACTTTTTTTCACTGACTCTGAAGACGGTTTGAAAATACAGCTGTGGTTGCTCCTGATGCAAAAGAGATACACTGGAACTATCCCTTCCCTTGCAGATAGTGAAAGGAGGATACAGCTGCAGCTCCATGGGAATATGAATTAGCTTGGGCAGGGAGGTAAGCCCTGTGTGGAGCACTGTCATTTCCAAATTGATATTGCCCATTAGCAGAGCAGTTCATCCACATCATTTAGGGAGCTGAGATGAGTTCTGTAGGGGCAACCTGTGAACCTCTGCTTCTCCTCAGAGCATTTTTTTGCCCCACACACATACTCATACCATTATCTGTGTCAAAATATCCCTTTACTCCTACAGCTCTTTTTTCGAGACTTTGCCACAGAATAATCCTTTTCTCCCTATAAAATTTCAGCTTTAATTGCCTTTCTGGGACTCTTATTCACTCATTTGTTTTTCTCCATGTAAAATAATTCTGCCTTACACTCCTTTGTTGCACCTTGGACCTACAGTTATAAAATATCCCCCTTCGCCTTGTTTTCTCGGTTGTTCTCTAAGTGATATGAGTTTAGTGCTGATACTGCATTAGTGATCAATCAAAGCTTTGCCAAGAGCACACAAAATAAATAAATAAATAAACCTTCCAGTATATTTTGATATGCCTTTGAAAGGAGGAAAATTCCTTTCACATGGCCTCTTGTCCCTAGAAATCTACAAGTTTCTTTGTCTTGGCAAATGGCCAAGCAGCACCGTGATGTACCATTTTTCTTGGCCAGTGTTTTTAGGTCTTTTGAAACCAGACCAAGTGTTCACATGGTATTTCTTCATTTAACAGCTGCAAGACAGTGACCGCAGCTGCATGTGCCGTGAAACCCAGCTTCCATCTATAGTAAGGGATGCTGTGTTTTTGTTTTTTTTTGAGATAGCTGACTAAACGAATTCAAACTCAAGGCTGATGCAAACAGCTCTGCAGCTTCCTATGAAACCATTTTACTATACCTATAAACCTTAATGCTTTAGAAAGTAGAGTTGCACGGTGAATATGTATACACATGCTAATTTTCTACATGCCTGGGACTGCATTAGCATCTCTCTAGGTGGATGCCATGCAAGTGGACTGAAGCTGAACATCTGCAGCCCACCTGACAGCAATCTTTGCAAGCCCACACCGCTTGGTTCCTCCCCTCAACCCAATCCTAGACCCCAGAGGTTGCAAACTTGGCAGCCTGTTTAAATTGACCATATTTAGAGTGGTCCCTTACATCATTTCATTTCATAAGCTGTTAACTAAGCTATTTCTGAGATTGGCCCAAGTTGCTTGCTGACAAATTGCAAAGATGCTTGTAAAAAAGAAGAAAAAAAACAAGGAAGGAGAAAAACCCTCAAAAAGTGGTTCATGAGCAAGGCATAGTCAGCCAGAAAATATTTATGGTGGCTCTTGAATGATCAGATGTTCAGGAAAGGGAAAAGGAGGAACAAATGTTTCCCTGTCTGCTTGTTAGGGGTTTTTGTGGTGTTCCAGTGAAGAGTGATGAGGTTTTTGTGGGGTTAAGACATCTGAAGCTAAGCCTGGCAGGATGGAAATATTCTGCCCATGCTTAAAAAGAGACTATGCATCTGTGCACTAAAACATGCTGTTTTAAGACCTTAATAATAATATTACTAACTAGTCGATAGTTAGTAATGGTTTGAACATGAACTGAGAGTGGAACAAATTTGTTTTAGAAGCCATAGCAGGAATGGTACCTCATGACTTCTGAGACAAAATTCCCAGTGAGTTTAATGGTTTTTGTCAGGATTAGAGGTCTAGAGCAGTGGTCAGTCAGGTGAATGTGGTACCCTCTTAGTTTCAGTTAGATGCAAGGATGTACGGATATGTTTTATCTGTTTGCTTAGGAATTGGGATAATCTCATTGTGAAAACAGGATTCTTGCCCAAGAGGTAACCTAATCTACACACAATAGGGAATAGATAGACAGATGGGACAAACTGACAAAACCAGCTTGAGATAACAGCTACATTTATTAAAATAAACACACTTTTCCTTTTCTTCAGGTTATTTTTTCTTTTTGCTATTTTAACAGTGGCCTGAGGCTGGGAAGAAGTTGAAATGCAACTCCTGTCCTGGGGTTAATTTTGGGAAAAATGAGGCAAACAGACTGTGCAGGGAAACAGCCTGAGTCTTTTCCTATGCCGAGTGAGCCAAACCCCTGGCAGCAGAGATGGCTGAAAATGCCATTGAAGGGGGGTCACTGGGAACTCAGCATAGCGACCATTATAGACCACCCTGTCTTCAGCTGTGATGGTGGGGCTCTGGGGAGCAGCTTGTGTTTCCTGCTTCCAAAACGCTCCTGGAGGTCCCCCTCCTTCAAAGTCCCTGAGGTATGTGTCTCATGTCTCTCGGCCACACAAAAAATCAGGCACGTGGCTCTTAGGGTCAAGAGGAATGACCACCCTTGTAGCAAAATGAAGCTAATCTGTGTTTATTGAATTCTTTTAGCATGTTGTTTTTACTGAGGAGAAGCCATCTCACCCCATTTCCTCTCCCAGCACAGGCCACAGCATGCTTGCTTAGGCCTTCCTAACAGTCACTATCTTGCTTGGTGTTTAAGCACATATGCTTCTGCAACCTTGTCTGAAGCTATGATGTAATTTTAGTGATTACAAGCCATGGATTGATAAAATGAAAGGGAAAAGAATTACACATTCTACTGAGGATTTACTTACAAAATGCATTCAAAGGTTTGCTAACACATTTGTACATGCTTAATAAAGGCATAAGCAGTCCAATGGGTCAACAGGTTGCTTTTATCCAAAGTTCATCACTAAGCATAGTAACCTATGCCGGCATGCTTACATTCAGCTTTGGCAAAGCCCCTTGTGTCTATAATGTATTCAGACATCATTAATAATTGATTAACCCTTTACAAACCATTTAGATGTGGAACGTTTCTCTGAAGTGGAAACAGAAACTGATCGGACAGGGATCTGTCAAAGAGGCTATTAGGCAAACTCCTTCCTGTCTAGAGGAACCACATCAATGAACTTGTATGTTCATTCAGGCAAATTCTGCTCCATTTGTGCCTGGAGTTTGTTCGTGAGCCAGTCATTTATTCTTTGTCTTCTTTGCTTATTCAAAACTGTTCTCAAGTACTGTAGGGGAGATGGGCTGTATTTTTTGTGAAAGAGTATCCAACCTTAGGGTATCTATCCTATGTTGTTAATTCACTCATCCTACGTGACCTGGTCTCCTCAGAACATAGCAGGAGTTGTGCACATGCCCTCAGAAGAGAGAGTAATGATTTCTCCATACAAGGCTTCCAGCCTGTTTGTTTTCAGAAAGTGCTACCATATGACAGCTGAGCTCTGGAGGGAAAACATATGTAGAGGTTACATGAGTGGCTTTGTCTGAAGTCCTGTCCACTAGGGGCTGGGGCTTTGGTTTCATCATCCACATTGAGATCACGGAGGCTATAATTCTTAGAAGTGCGAAGCACATTTGTCCTCGAAGGCTCCCACAGAAGGACCTCTCCCCTCCTCTCTCAGGCAGCATGCTATGACTTGCCAATGGCAGGATCTGCACACAAGATTTATAGTAACTTAAATTGAATCCACTTGAAGACTCAAAAGCTTTCTATACAACAATATTAGTTTGTACAGACTCCTAAACAACACTCTTTCTAGTTAAAAACCACAAGTCTGTGAAGTGGGAAGCACCAAAGGGACTGAGTTGCACAACTGAAAGGTATTGCTGGCAGCAGGCTCAGGGGATTCACTATAGAGGTTTCATAAATTTAAAATAAAGCATCTGATTCTTTGTTGAGTCCTGCATTTCTGTGCTACTGAATGCTTCTTTGAAACTAAAGACATTGATATATCATTCACTGCAAGGAGATCAATAAAAATTTTAATCACAAAGTTAAATAAAAGCTAAAGCTACTGACATTACAACTCAGTTAAAAAGTGTGAGTTTGTGCCACCATCCTAAGCCATTCACCACTTAGATGTTTTCTGAAAGTAAAAGTGAAAAAGCAGCAATGTGAATGTGGAGACATGCCTATGAAATAGCAAGATACACTGTGCAGTAAAGAGGCACCAATCACACACATCACAGCAATGGACATGCAAATGAAGATTCACAGGTATTTATTCACCCTTAAATAAGTTGGTGTATACAAATGTGCACACAAACCTATAGGTATATGCTGCTACAAGAATGAAATAAGTAATTTTTTAAAACTATTTAAAATTATGTAAGATAGACTCAAATACAGTTGTTAATTCTAAATCTAAGTGCTTTTTGTTTGTTTAGTTAATTGCTTCAAAAATAAAAACAATCAAATTCATGAAGAATGGCAGCAACTCTTCCACAAGGGTTGTCTTTATTCTGTAGGTTGCTTAACAGGGAAGGAACGGAGTTTGCAGGATATAAGACTTATTTTCTAAATTGGCTTTGAGTTTATTTTAGAATGATGAACAGAAGCCTAGTTTTTCTTTAACACCAGTTCCTGCTCAGAATCAAAAACAATAGGAGGAAAGTAGTGCAACGCCTTTAGATAAGCTCACTCATGCCTCATTCACGTTCATTAGTTCTGAATATGTTCCGAAATCTCAGTCTTTTTCTAATCGTCACAATATTCTGGTTGGTTGTTCTGCAGCTGTAACTTTGAATTCTGGGACAAAAACCAGGAACAACCTGTTGAGAATTGTGTCCATGCAGCCATTTCCAGGATGGGGACTGGCTTCTCGAATGTTCCTCTTTGTGGAAGTAACCTTAAGGGCAGAACTTATATAAGAATCCAATAGGGACAGACACAATTGTATCTATCATAGCATATAATGACTTTCTGGACTGCATGTCACTTTACTTTGCATCTTGAAGGCAATTTGTGAATGGCAGTTGGAGAGACAAGATATGCTATATATATTTTCCTGTAGAATATTGAACGTGACACAATAAAGTCTGGTTTTAATCTCAAGATAAATAATAAAAAATAACATAGAAAAGCTGTTAGTAAACAATGTAAAAGGAAGCGCTCGAGGGTGCGTTCTGATAGTGTAGTTATTTATAAATCTTTCCCTTCTACATGCTAAAAGTCTCATTAAGGATGGGGATTCTGTATAAGTGCAATAGACTGCATTGTGCTGTGGGTAGCATGAAGTAAATATTCAATAGGCATTGAAGAGTCCTTGTTCAGGGACCAGGCTTGGGAAGTGATGTAAACTGTTCACAGTGCACTTAATTTGATTCAATCAGAGATTTATTTTAGCATATGATTGATGGAAACTGACTAAGTGGTAGTGTGGCAAAAGTACAAAAGCTATTGAACTATTAATGTTATTTATAAGGACAGGACTAACTGTGATAAGCAAGGAGCAACGTGAAATTTTTGCTTGCTTTTTTAGAATGAAAACCCTGCCTTTGTGAGGAGCAAGCACTATTGCACCAGCTTATGGGAAACTAAAGAAAAAGTAGATCTACCAGAGTCATCACTGGCTCAATTCCACACTGTATGATGGTGTGGGAAGCAAGTTAGAGATGGATGATTTTGCATCAGATTTGGAAGCACTTCAGTCAAAAAAACCCAAAACATTAGCACAGAGGTGCTGAACTCCCATGGGTTCAGAAAATGCATCCTCATCCGTGACATGCTGTCTCCACTGGGCTTTACCTTTTAATTTCTCTGTTAAGGAAAGTAGAAATGGGTAAGCAAAGTGAAGCAGAAATCAGTATTATTTGTATTTTACAATAATTTTATTGCCTTTGTTGCGTTCACATTTCCTGAGTGCTTGAAAAGTGTGACAGTATAGGTAGATAGCTCCAAAAGTAATGCCATCTATTTTGTTTTTCTGGGAACTACAACAGCTACGAAGAACACAATAGCAGTAGTTGATAGAGAAGATTCTGAGGTACAAAACACTATTTTTCAACATAGTCACCACCATTAGCTATGCATTTTTACCTGCATGTCACTGTTGCTACCACCACTGCTGAAACACACCATACTACCTCACTGGGCTCACATCCACTATGTTGATGAAAACTATTTAGTTTTCATCAACATTTGGCAAGCATCAATGAATGTCAGTGGGCACAATTTTTTCCTCATGAAGAAATTCAAATCCACACCTTTGTTTCATACGAAATTCCATGTCATATGCCATTTTGTCTCATATGAAATTCCATGTCATATGCCATTTTGTCAGACAGCTCCTCTGCTGCCGTCTGTCACATGCCAACAAAATTTAATGGAATACTGGTGGGAAGGTTCAGTCTTTACTGCCATACCACCAACATGCACCTCTGATGTTGTTGGCCAACATAATAAAATAGGAGATATTACTTTTGGATCAGCCCTCATAAATATATTCTAACCAAGCAGTTAGCATAATAACACATTGTGAAATTATATGTAAACACCAAACTACATTGATTGGGCAATTTCCTATCCAGTTATTCTCGAATTACCACTTCCCTGAATAAGTCTTTTAGGAATGTCTGAGCTAGAAAGCAATCCACGAAGTTTTATTCTCTTTAGACCTAATTTATTCAAAATATTCCAACTCCTACATACTGGTCGATACATTACAGGTTCCTGTGCCAGCAATAGCAACCCAAATTGGCAAGTGACTGACCAGCTACAGAACTCAAGGAGGAACATGGGTAATTAATTTGTAACTATTTGTATGAAATAATTGAACAATATCTTGCATGTGATTTACTGCATGAGCTCTCTAACCCATTTAAAACCATTTCCCTGAACTCAAGCAGAGGGACCAGACATACCAGCATTCCTAGTACAGGAATCTCCATGGTACTGTTTAACTTGTAGGAGGAAGGAAGGGTTAAAGTCACAGGTGGCTTCACAATTCTTGGGAAAAGTCCCACTTCCCATACAGGTCTCCTCAGCAGCTACACAAAGCTAACCAACCTGTCAATCAAATAGCAGCAAGTAGAAATTGGTCCAAACATCTGCCTTTCTTGTGTGGTTTCCCCGGGTGTTCTGCTTAGATTGTGTTCCACAGAAATGCTTGACATGAAAGAGTTTGCTCACTTCACAGAAAAAGGCACGGCAGCTTCTTGGACTTCTGTCTTATTTGCTTTAGTCAGCCTATCATCTGCACGGCAGAGAATGTATTTTAATTTGATGCTGGTGCACTGATTAACAGCTCAGGTCCCTTTACAGATATATATTTCTTAGACTTGCCAATCAGCAAGATTAAACAATGAGCTTGTAGTAATTTACTTATAAAGAGTGAGCGGGTGACAGCCTCATATCAGCTAACGTTGGCGTATTATCTACTGAAAGAAAATGAAACCAAATATTTTGTCTCCCAAGAATCAAAGTAGGAACGTACAGGGGGAATGTGTGGAATTTCTCCCCAGTGGATCAGGCAGCCATTTTTCAGATAATGATTTGGTCTCCTTCCTTTATTGATATTGTAGGCTGGATTTATGCACAAAATAAAGTATCTGAAGTAATGAATCCATAATCTGCTTTTGAGTTTATTCAAAGTTCATGGAGGCCAAGGAGAATTTTGTTTTAACAGGGCTTTGAATCAGATGCTGTTTTCTCAATGAAGCCTCCTCTATTTGGTTATCTGTAATATTTTGGTGATTTTTCTTTCTTTTGAGAGGGGGCTTTCTGACCACCCTTATGGGTTATGAGGCCAAAATAACATCTAAAAACTCCCAACTGCCTACGTTTTAATTCTGACAAGAATCAGGATGTATAGAGATCATTTTCATTTTCATACAAATTTAAACCATATTTTTTTCAGAAGCATTCACATGAAAAACATTTGGTTTGTAGTCTTTATCTCATCTTCATCTCATCTATCCCAAGCATCTCTAGAAGTTGGGGAAAACACATGGGAAGTTCTTCAAAAAGAAGTTCAAATGAACATAGAACTTTTTCTGCCTCTCCGTTTGGTCCATAAGCCCAGACCCCAGACTGTGAACTATCTGTTGGCCATGAACTATACAGTAGCACCATGACTGTGATCTTTTCCTCACAGAGCTACCAACCAACCTGTAAGACCACGTAGTGACAGATCAGAATCCTTCTGTTGATCTGCACAGCACATGCCCAGCCCTGCCTGTATTGCATGCATCCAACGCAAGAAGATGAACAAGAAAGCTGCCAACCACCAAACCTGCCTGGGCTTAGGTAGAGCAGGACAGCCCGAACAGAGAGAGGCTGGGATGGACATTCACATGACTGTGTGGACATATGAGTGTGCTGCACAATTAACAGCTGCTGAGAACTGGATGAAGACCTGGCCTATGCCTTCCCCCTCTGCTTACAGCAAATGCCACCATGGTGCTGCTTGGATGCTGCAACAGCCAGGACACCTTTCCCCCAGGCTCCAGAAGTGTATCTGGCTTTGTGGAAGAAAAGAGCACTCTCTGCTTTGAATCCTGCTCCTGTGACTCGAGGTGACTCCTACTACTGCTGTCGCTGTTTTTGTACACACATGTAATGAAACTTTATTGCGTGGTGCCTGAAATATAAATTTGATGCTAATTTTTCTTGTCTGTCCGTATTTTAATTTGACCAGACTTATTTTCCCTGTTGCAATCATACCATTCTGTGTGTCTGTTATACTGATAAAATGTCTCATGTGCTTTGCCAGAAACTGTCATGTTTCCATTGTTTAGTGATTACAGGCAAGCTGAGTCATAGTGGCATTCAAAACAAAACACATACACACAGAAGGAAAAAATGCCATTTGTTCAGCAATTCAAGCAAAAGCAGAATGTAATTTAGAAAGCTAAATCATAGCAATGCAGAAGGTCAAAAATAGACAACTTCCCCATCTTCTTCAGATAAGACACCCAGTCAGACTAAACTTCTATCTAGAGTATCTAAACACAGAGGTTTGGACAGAAGTTCCATGCACTTGAGCAGTAAGCAAACTCGAAGAGTAGGAGATGTTGGACTGGTCACCTATTTTAGGCATTTTTTTTGCTATAATTTATCATTTAATGAGAAATATACATGATTTTCCTCATGTGCTGGACTCTGTGCTGTTTGTTGGATGTTGCAGCTTCTTGCCCTATCTTTGCTTTTTAATCTTTCTAATTGGTGAGGCAATAACGCAGGAAATGTGACGTGCTATGCAAGTGCAAAGAGCAGGCCAGGCTCATTGATTTTAGTGGAAATTAGGGCCTATGTTTTATGCTTATATAGCACATTCCTTCTTTCACACTTCTCCATTTATGGGATAACATTGTCACTAGAGAGAACACATCGCATTCACTTCCGTATTATTTAGTCATGTAATGTGATAGTGATAAGATCAAGATGTTTGGCACTAAAATCCCGACTGTTTCAGCAAGTGCTTCATGGTTGCTTGGAGCATCATATCTTTTAACAAGCCTATTCATCATCTTTGCTTTTTCCTTGTGGAACAGGTAATGAGCAGTAACTTGTGTATCGTCTCTAGTCATCTATTGCCGTTACAGAAACAGTTGTCCTTCAGTTCCTTCAGTTAAGGAGTAAATCTCCCCTTACGTTGGAAAGTTGGATGATTTGTTTTTTAGGGATCGTTATTTTGTGGTTTGTTTTATTTCATGTTGAAAGCTTTTAGCTAATTTACATAGGAGATTTTTTTATGCAGAGGCACAAAACCTGAGATGCAGAACACTCCGGTTTTTAAATACAGTACATCTGGGAATCCCCAGTCTGACACACACTGTTATAATCATAGACCAGTCACTTTACAGTCTCGTCTATTTCTCTGTAAATGTGGGACAGTCTGACATTTACCTTCCTTGTGGTCATGTGGTAGGACTTTGGAAATGTTTATTTTACAGGATTGTTACTAACATTACATTGTTTACTCCTGCAAATGTTGATTAAGGCCACTGAAAATTATCTGTATGATAACAGGAAGGTACAAAAGGAAATGAAAACGATTCTTTAATCACTATGTGTATAAACAAACATGGATAAGACCATTTCCAAACACACTACAAACAGGACTTTGCCTACTGAGTACAATTTTGTCACACATTTTCTGGCAGTTGCATCATGGCGAAACTTTCTTCTGGCTGCCACAGGCTGCTAACTTGCAACCAAGCTCTCAAACATGATGAAAATGATCAAGACAAAGAAAGTTAATGGCTACAGCATCTCATATGGGTCTCACTGCCACAGATTTGGTAACCTAATAAGGAGCTGCTTTCATTATGAGCAGTGGCACACTGTGGCTTCAATTACATGGGCGCTGCTGTGTTACTGCTCTGCCTACTGACAGCAAGATGCTGCCTGAATAAATACTGCCTCCTGAAGAATTGCACTGAGTCAAGAATGATGGTAATTTCTTCTGGACGAGACAAGTTAGCATTGCTCTTGCTGACTCAAGCAGTGGGGGAATCCTTTGTGATTGGCATAGAAACATTCCTTTGTCCAAGTCTGCAACTGCTCCCCTGCTCAGGAGGAGCAGCTCCAGTTCTCTGCATCTCCTAATTTGGTTGGTGTCTATCTCAGCTTGCTGTGATATTCACAAATCAACCCACGCATTTCTTTGTCCTCACCAGGAAACTGCTGCATATTATGTGACATGCCAACTTTGGAGCACTTTCATTCTAATGACTTTCACTGACTTCTTAAAAGCCCCCAAATTCTCAGAAATGTCAAGAAGTCATAGCGAAGGAGAAAATGTAGAAAGCTGAGACAAAATATCTGCGATGCCTGCATAAGCTTTATAAAAACTATATATTTACTGATTAAAAATCTTCAGTTCATCATTGTTTCCTTCACAAACCATGTTCACCCCAAGTTTTCTTAGTCCCTTGCAAATGTATTCTGGCAATGTGCATGTAAAATGCTTTGTGCAGTACAGGTGCAGCAATGTATAGTGCAGATGATAAAGGGCTTTTAAGTGAGTACCAAGAATCTTTCATACAGAGTGTACATTCATTAGCTTTTCCCCTCCTGGAGCCCAGGAAAAACAGAGCAAAGTAAGAAGTTTGTCATGGGCTCTGTTACTTTCCTACTTAAATTTCCAGTTACTATTCCTATTCTAGATCTCTACCAAGATCATTCCTTCTATTCCTTGGTGCCAAATCTAGGATGACCATAATCTCTTACAGAGTTAAAGATTTCTAATACTATGAAATATATAAACCACTCTTCTATGTAGGTTTTGACAGCACATTTACTAGAAGTGGGATTAGAAACTGTTTTGCCTCCCTTTATCCCCAGCCCCCTACCTCTTGGAATGCCACACTGACATCTATGTCGGTAATCTGAGTAAGGTGCGGCTCTGCTACACCACTGTCCATACTGTAAAACTGCTAACACAGCATGTAGCATTTCTTGGACCAGGCAATCCAACAGTATCCCAGACAAGTAGTAAGCACGGCTCAGGGGTCAGCATAACCCAGAGCTTGTGTCCAACTTGCAGTTTACACTACCTGTGAGATAGAGAGGAAGGTTAATGAACAATTGTCTACAGCTGCAGCCACATGAGGGCTTTAGTTATAAAGTTAGTCAGATATGAAGTGTGTATTAGAAACTAATTTCTTGGTTCCCTGTTCCTCACAATCTGATTCTGAAGGAAATACATGGTGCAAACGTCCTCCGTCATCCAAAGCAGTACTTCGTCATGAAATAAAATCATGACAAGGAAGCTATTGTTACAATTCCCAAGCTACTTTGTACAGAAGTAGCTGTACAAAGTCTTGATGTACCTTCGTTGAAACCTGAGGCTTGAATACAACATTGAATATTTTTTTCCTCGTGCTCCTCTAAGTGTTGTCCTTGATTAAACAAACTAGTTTGTAAAGCTGCCATCAAAAGAATCAAGGCTCAGTGGTCTAAGCTTTTGTGCCCAAAATGCGCTGACACTCCACAAGCAGACAGATTAGAATAGATATGCAAAAGGTACAGTAAGTTCAACATAACGAAGCATGTAACAGCTGTTCATTAATTCTCACTTGGACACTAAGATTAGGCAACTTTGAATGGCTAGTTTCCAATGATGTTATGGACTTACTAAGTATTGCTGGTATTATAGCTGCTTTTCTTCTAGACATGTGTTTGAAGGAACCACTGCTTAGAACAGAATATCCAAGGAATATTGTAATGAGATCTCTCTAGATAGTATTTCAAATTTCCACAATTATCTGTAAACCCACATTATTTATGTGAGATTGTAATAATTATTCTTTGAAATACTGCTGCTGCATTTTGTATAGCAACAGACCACAGGTTATTTTGGTAAGTAAAAAAGAGCTTTGATAGGTTAAATTCAGGGACGAGTATCATGCTTTCCCTATGCCCAGCACGGGGAAAAAAAATTAGTTCAAAGGCATATCCTGGGGATGCCACTTCAGAGCTTTCCAGGGTGGTCTGGACTGACATTAACATCAATGACATTGTACCAAATGCTTTGTAACAAACGGTGCCCATCTTCCACATCATAGTTCTTCTGTTGCCAGATTTCATGTGCCCTCACAGAGGAAATCAGGCACTCAAAAAACAGTATGGAAACAAGTGCTAGAAGATGAGAGATTTCATCCAGCAGATCTAGAAAATGATTACATTGAACACATCTACTAGACAAGGTATTTTGTGTTGTGCAAAGATGTGTACATATCTTCTGTATAATCTGTACTCTATGAAAAATAACACTAAGCTCTAGACCTGGAACATACCTTGTAAAGCTATAACAGGATGGAAAGTACTGCAATAATAGCAGGGTAGCAAAGACTTTGGCTGCAGCAAATGAGAACAAGCCCAAACGCAGCAGTCACAGTAGCGGGAAATAATGAAAAGAGCATCTTATCCTTGGAAAGCCTCACATAGGCAAGGATCTCCAGCAAGAGATGCCTTCACTGCCACTGCCAACCCTTAAATAAAGTCTGTGAAGGGGCGGATCCTTGCTGCACTCCTTCCGGTCACACAGGGGCATTGCATGCACCTGAGCTCCCCTGGATTGTCCCTGCCTTCCCACCAGGTGCTCAATCACTGTTTCAGGCCATGACTTAGCATTTCCACAGAATACTTACATGGGACTGTAAGAACCTGTTCTCTGGCTGTCCATCTGCCGGGCAGATGGACATCATAGATCTGTCTTTCATCTGTTTACTTCTTTCCCCATATCCAGTTGGCAGTTCTTGTAATATTCTGGGCTGACCCTTCCAAGGGCTTGATATTGAATCTGCCATCTGGCTAATAATGAGGCCAGCTGGACACTGACACCAAGGTTCAGTTCCAGACTCACATTTTCTTCATCTGGCCCATTTTTGATCTGTTTGTTCTTCCTCTTGTCAGGACCCAGTGGACAAGATGTTGTGCAAAGTCTCATGAAGTCCTTATCCAACATTTGAGTTTCTAAATATGCTTCACAACAGTGAGGCATTGATTTTCTGTCTCCTCAGGCAAAGTTTTGTTACTGTGGTACTGTTACTGTGGACCACACAGGACACCCAAAAGAGGAAACCTCAGTGAGTTTACTATTATTGTTAATAAGAAGCTACATCTTCTGCTTGCAGTGGTTGGTTTAGATAAATCAAGTGATCATTTTCCTCAGAGTTTAACTGAACCACTGCACTAACTCGTCACTTTGATTTATGTGACAGCATACACAAATTCTTGATTCATAAGAAGAAAATAATGTTTTGTCAATCATTTAGAGATCATCCTCTAGAACATTTGGAACACTTGAATCTGACAAAAACATTGGGTGCTACTGGATCCAACTAAGTTACAGAGCAGCGGGTTTGACTGTAAGAGAAACATATTTGCATTGTGCATAAGCTTGCTGCACGGACCCCATTGTGTCTATCATCTCCACCATGTCAAGGACACTTCTGTCAGTGAAATGAGAATTAGTGGATCTAGGTGTCTTTGTTGTCTACAGGCAAATGACCATTGAGAATGAAGTTCTAGATGTCAGGGAGCAGACTGTTTGGTAAGGTAAGGCAGGTGAGCTGGTGAGCATGGCAGCAGAGCAAACAGAACAAGACTCTGGCCAGTCCAGCCCCATAGCATCCCAGCAGTGTGGGCAAAGCAGGTCCAGGGACAGAAGCTGGTTTCAGCTAAGAGTCAGGATTACCAGACAAGTCTGTAGTGATGAGACAGGTCTAAGTCAAATCAAGAGGACAAGTCTGTCTTTCAGGATCAGAATCCACATCACTAGGATGTATGGATAGACTGTGTTCACACTGGCACAACTGAAACTTTGCTCAGATCAGGACCGAGTGATAGGTGTGATGATTCCTGCCAGAATACATAAGGTTAATCAGATCTGTTATCCTTCATTAGTTTTGGTAATGTGACATAATAGATGTCTTCCTTTCCGATATAAAAGTATAAAGTAGCTATTCTTTGATGAACATATCAAAAAGCATCTTAACTGCTCCACAGACAAGTGTTGCTCTTTATAAACATGACTTTGCAGACATTTTATTCATGAGAGACTGTGAAGTCAGTGTCCATGCTGTTATAGCTTTGCTGCTCATATCCAATAACATGCCTGTGCCATGTCTTCACGGAAGAAAGGGATCATTCTCTCCCAAGGGGAGAGTCTTATTCAACACCTGTTCTATGTTTTCTGCAGCTCCTGCTGCCTGTAACACAGATAAGGCCACTCTCAAGTGTAAAGACCTATTTGAAAATGTGCAGTTTCTTGCCAGCTGTTAAATGAAGTACAGTACAAGGACAATCCTTCACATATCCATGGAGATAAGTTAATGATGCTATGCTAATCAGGTGTGCATTGTCTTCATTTAGAAAACCTTACTCTATATGTATATGAAGATCTATTCACCCTGATCCCACAGAAACTTGTGGCAGAACATTGATTTACGCTGTTGTTGCCTTAGAAAGCACAGAAGGGTTCATATTGGCAGGGATGTGGGATCAATCCTGTAATTACAGTCCATTAGCAGGGATGCCACTGTTAGGGCTCTCTTACATTAGAAATAGACCATCATTTCTAAAACTGTCCAAAACAATGAGGTCTATGGAAATATCTTCCACTTGTGAGGAGGCTTATACAATCTGCTGGAGAGGTAATTGCATAGGAGCACAGGTCAGTGCAGAGGGGACATGATCCTTGTCTCCACACATTAAAAGTAATGCACTATGGCTATGGCTGCATCCCTTGGTTTGAGAGTGATTTTCAAGGCCACATTTGAAATCAATCTGCCTGAATGTGGTTTTCACCAGAAAGATTTCCAACCAGACTTTTACTTGGTGCTTTGCACTCTGTCTTCTTCATCTTGCAGAACTTTAAAGAATTACTTACAGGTTTCCCAACCAGTTTCTTATGGACACTTCCAGGCCTCAACCTTACACATCTTCATCTGTGACTTTAGACACTTGCCTCTTCTCCTACCCAGATTTAATTTATTTGGTAAAACCTGTGCACTGATGGAAATGTAACACCATTTCTGTGTGTTGCGCTCAGCTGAATGTGCTGATTGTATTCAGCATTGCCTTCACCACCTGCTTTTATTTCAGAACTGGGGAAAAAGAGAAAGCCTAATTGTTAGAATAATAAGAAAAATCTAAAGATTATTAATAATGGCTTCTTTCCTTGGTCCCCTTTTGCCCTGCGTAATCATTTAGTCATACCTCCAGTTATTCAATCATGCCAATCTATCCTTTCTTCTATCTCATGTCCAAGTGTCAGCAGTTCTGGGTATGGTGGGGATCAGGCCCTCTGGCTAGGTAGGGCTTAGCAATGTATCCTCTGGATTACTGGAGAAGTTTATGCTAATGTAACTCCCTGGATTTCAGCCCAAAGCCTGCGCATAAAAGAAATGAAATCAGCACTCCCCAGTCTCTAATTCCTAGCTTGGTCTCTACACACTTACTGTAATCTTCCTGGGCTGTCTGGGCAGTTCTTCTAAAGGAAGGGCAATCTCACTCGCTGACCTATAGCATTTCTCTCTCTCAGCTAGGTCAGCAAGCTGCCTCAGCCAAGAAAGTGTTTGACCCTTCTGCAGCAAGGATTGCACTGGGTGATGTTTCCCTGGCTCCTCTACAAGAACAGTGTCAGTGATCATTAAGATCATCGTTAATGATCATTTGTTTAAAAACTCTATGATGTGAATTTCTTGGCATGAAAGTATAGCACAGACCTTTGGGAAATTCAGACTCTCTTGCAGAACTTCATTCCTGTAACCTCCCAGTAACATATCCACAAAATGATTTAGAGAAACTTGGAATTGTCTGCATTTTATCCAAACTTCACAACCTAAACCTATTTCGACCTGTGCATGCCTTAGGAGAATTGGCTCATTGAAGCACAGCACTCACAGCAGCTCCCCACTTTGCTCCAAAACCTATGGAAAAGCCAGGAAGTTGTATGAAGCTGCTCTTCTGTCAAGTTAGCAACTGTTCCTCACTTCTGTTGCTTCCATCACCCTGTGTGCAAAAACTGCTCAGTTACACTGTAAATAATTGCATTTCATTCTTCTCCCATGTTCCCCATCTTGTACCAAGTGATCTGAGTGAGTCTGGTAGCAGCTCTCTTTTGAAAAAAAATCTACACAAAATGCACAATCAGTAGTTAAGGTACATCTTTGAAATATCCCCTTACTGCTGCGTGCATATTTAGGTGCTCTTGTACCACCTGTCTGAGAAGAAGCAGAAGTGTTTTTGTGTTACTGTGCTGTTTTGCACTGCACTGCACGTGGTTCACAGAGCCGTGGGAAGGATGGGCTGAGCAGCAACAGGCTGTGGCTCACAGGTTCCTCTGTGGACTTATTCCCCAGTGGGACCAACAGCCAGCCACCTTCCCCATCAGATGACATGAGATGACAGATGCATTAGTCATGATATCTCTGCTGCCTTAGGCTCCAGGAATGAGGCGGTGGTCAGGGCAGAGAAGATTGGAGCTGTGTGACAGACGACAGCCGCTCAGGTCTGAAGGGGCATCACAGTGTTAAATCCACCCCTCTCCAGTGCAGGTCAGTGCCCGAGGGAGTCCTCCTGCACCCTTCACAATGTCACAAAGGAAGCAGGATTCCCATTTCCCCAAGCACACAACAAACCTGAGCACTTTTTGCTTCTTTTCTCCATGTTCTACGGTGTCTTGCTGTGGGCAACGAGGCCAACCCGAGCCCAAACAAGGACACTCACTTGCCACAGGAAGTCATGGGAGAACAGGAGGGGAGCTTGCAGTGTGGGCATGACAGCCAGTGCAGCACAGCCTGCCACCCACTGCACCAGCAGCAGTCTGTGGAGGTGCTGCTGTGCCCTCTCTTCAGCTGTGGAAGCTTTTATGTGAGCCATGGTGTGTGCGAGCAGTGCTGCAGCTAAATACCTCCTTTCAATCAAGAAGAAGGCCAATTCTGAATCCCTTACGGACACGCAGAAATTTTCAAAAGTAACATACAAAAATCATGGGAGAATCTTTGCTAATATTCGCCTTCAGCAGCTGCTACACGTACAGAGAGACAGCTACATCCTAAAGTGCCTCCACTCTGAGAGAAAAGATAATAAATTGGTACAGAAAGCTATCTAGGAATTACAAGGAAACAGCTAGAAAACTGGTCAGCACAACAAACACTAGTTTCAGCACAGCAGTAGCCTGCCAATTGTCACATCTTTTGCAGCCATCACAGCGAGAGAGTATTTTAAAAATGGATTTGAAGGAGGGGCAGCCCCCACAGAGGAGCTGGTTTGAAAATGGAGTAAAGGAAGACAGAAGAAAATAAATAAGAATTGAAGTACGGAGTGACATTGGACATTTCTGGCCTTTGTTTTTGAGACTGAGCTGTTCTGGGCTGGTGGGGGTATTTTTAGGTGGAGAAGAGAAGGAATACCAGCATGTAGGCACACACACACAAAACATCTCCCCATTAAGATGTTCTCACTGCCTATATCTCAGAGCCTTTTTTATAGTTATATTTGGTTCTCATTTAATCTTTTCTGCCCTGTCATGCCTTTGTCTGTCATCCCTCTATTGCATTGAGTCTTCTTTCCAGCCTCTCTGATCACAGTGTCACCGAGGCCTCGTGCCAGTCTTCCTCCTCTTCTCCTCTTAGTGCTAGGGGAAAGGGGTTAAAACAAGGCTCACTAGAGATAATCCTGGGGGAACAATTATGGGGTTGGGTGTGAGGCAAACGATTCAGCTGAAGAGCATCTATACCAGCACATGCAGTATGGGCAACAAAAAGAAGGGGCTGGAAGCTATCGTGTTGTAGGCAAACTATGACTTATTTGCCATTACTGAAATGTAGAGGGATTGCTCCCACAACTGGAGTGCTGAAATTGATGGCTCTTCAGAAGGGGTAGGCAAGGAAGGGCAGGCAATGGTGTGGCTCCCTACTTTAGAGTGTTCTGATATTGCTAAGCTCAGGGCTGGGAATGATAAGTTTGTGTCGCTGTGGGTAAGGATCAGGGCGAGGGCCAACAGGGCTGACGTCCTGGTGGGACTCTGCTACAGACTGCCAAACAAAGATGAAAAGACAGACGAGGTGTTCTACAAGCAGCTGGCAGAAGTTGCATGATCGATGGCCCTTGCTCTCATGGGGGACTTCAACTTCCCTAATATGCTGGAAATATAATACAGCATAGAAGAAGCAGTCCAGGAGGTTTCTAGATTTCTAGAGTGTGTGAAAGATAATTTCCTCGTAACATGGCCTAACAGCAGAGGTGCCTCACTAGACCTGCTGTTCACAAGCAGAGGACTGGTGGGAGATGTGAACAGAAGCTGTCTGGGGCAGAGTGACCACAAAATAGCATACTTCTCTTTTCTTGATGAAGTCAGGAGGCAAGTCAGCAAAACTGCTGCCTTGGACTTCCAGAGGGCAGACTTTCAACTATTCAAGACACTCTTAGGAAGGGTCCCTTAGGATTCAGTTCTGAAGACTAACAGGGTCCAGGGAGGCAGTACACTCCTCAAGAAGATAGTCTTAAAGGTGAGGAGCATGCTGTTCCCTTGTGGAGTAAGATGAGCCGGAGGAGAAGAAGACTGGTGAACAAGAAATTTCTGAAACTCCAGGAGAAAAAGAAGAGACAAGCAACTTGAGGAGGGCATGAGGGATCTGCTAGGATTTGCAGGGGGAAAATGAGATAGCCCAGCATGAGCTCAACCTGACCACTGTAGCAAAAGGGAACAAAAAACTTTTTAACAAATATACTCAAAATGTATACAAAGAAGATCAGAGGGTTGGAGCACCTGCCCTAAAAAGACAGGCTGAGAGAGCTGGATTTGTTCAGCCTGAAGAAGAGAAGGCTGTGGGGTGACCTCATTGCAGCTTTCAGGTACCTAAAGGGAGCCTACAAACAGGAGCAACTCTTTACAAGGGTAGATGATGGCAGTACAAGGAGAGAGATTGTTCAGTGTGGAGGAGACTTAGGGGAGAGTTTATTGCTCTCTACAACTGCCTGAAAGGAGGTTGTGGCAAAGTGGGGGTCAGTCTCTTCTCCCATGTAACTAGCAATAAGACTTGAGGGAATGGTCTCAAGTTGCTCCAGGGAAGGGTCAGGTTTACTCCAAAAGAGTGTTCAGGTGCTAGAACAGGCTGCCCAGAGAGGTGGGGGAGTCTCTGACCCTGGAGGTCTTCAAGAAACACCTAGATGTCATACTAAGGGACATGGATTTGTGCGAAAATATTGGTGGTAGGTGAACAGTTGGACTGGATGATCTTGGAGGTCTTTTCCTATCTTGGTGATTCTATGATTCTATGATTACACCTTGGTGTTTTTTTTTTTCAGTGTTCCTAGCACTCACTTTTATTTTAAGGCTTTTTCTTTTTTTTTTCTTTTTTCTACAATCTCTCCCTGTCATTATTCCCTGTCTCTATTGTCTGTCATTTTCTACACCCACGTTTTAAGAATGCCCTTTATTTTTGTTTATTTTTTAGATAATTTCCAGCCTTTCTTTTTTTCTTCTTCCTCCTTTCTGATTGCTTCGTTCCTCTTCTCTCTTAATCTTCTTGTTCATTTTCTCACCTGTGAACTGTTGTTAATTAAGCAGCTCTTCAATGTATAGTTTATGATAGTTGTGAATTGAAGATTCCAAGTCCAACGTGTCGAAGAAGATATCTCCTCTGACTTCAATAGGTCAGCCTAAGGGTTGAAACTTGTATGACAGTTTTTCATCCAGAAACTGAGTTTCTGAAGGCTTTGATTACAAACAGAACTATTTACACATTAAAGCAAATTCATGACCACAATTCACACTCAGTGTACTGCATTAAGCTTACTTAATTCACAAGAAAAAAGCTTTTTTTTCTCCTGCTACCTGTTTATTTCCTATTAAAAGCATGTGAAATTGTGTTGAAGAAACATGGTCTGAGCTGAGAAGTGGTTAAGAGCTCCTTTCTGTTTTAAAGAAACTGATGTTCCTAGCACAAATGGTGCTACAGCAACTCCGTAGTTGTGAATTAGTAGTTGCTCTCAATGTGGAAAATAAATATTTTGATTTTAGAATTTGGGATATTCTAGATTCTACTTGCTACGCTGCTCGGCCTTCATCTCCACTGAGTGAAAACACAGGACATCTGAGTTTTTTTCCAACAAACAGAAAAATACAAACCACTTAGTAAGGACATATAGGAAGACATAGTAGTAAGGACACTATTTAAGCTTTTTTTTTTGTCTTATGCAGTTTAAGTAGTTGCATTTTTTGTTGCCTATTTCAGTCCTGCTTTTTATCCTGCTGAGAAGAAGTACAGATCCAGAGGAAGACAGATGGGCTGAATATGTGGGAAGCAGTCAGAGTGATCTTAATGTGAAAGGTCAAAAATGTTCTTTATTAGCCCTATAAGCTTTATGTGTTATAAAAGGAACCATCAAATTCAAGTCAGGTTCCTTGAACTGCAGGAACTATGCATTTTCTCCATTCTGGATGACCAAGCAAAACGAAAGACATGCAAAAATACATGTATAGGAGAGAGAAGTTCTTCAGTTTAAAATATTTTTAATTAAATCTCAGCAATTGATGTGAATATCCATCCTGCATCAGGAAATTTTTGAGTGCTATCATACCCTGTTGAAGTTGTTGCAGTCCTGACCAATGGTCTCTTTATCTGTTCAGAACTGTTCAGCATTTTTTATCCCTTTTAATGATGTTATTTCCTCTCAGCATCTTTACTTTTTCAGTCACAAGCAGTCAAATTCCTTCTCACAGCTACAGAAGTGTTTCCCTCTTCCACTTTCATCTCTCATGTTGTAGAACCCATTTCCTCTTCCGCTGCCATTATCTGGAATGGAATTCTCCATATCAGTGACTCTTTCATCTCCTTTCAAACACCACGTACATAAGTCAGCCTCTCCCTTAGATAGCCTGGCTCGGCCCTCATCGCTTTTACATTTAAATTATAGTTTAATTTATAGCCTCATCATGTAAGCACTTAAGGGATATAATCTGTGCAACTGACCACAATGAAAGAGATTAGTTCTGTTTTATACAGCAGTCGAAGTGCACAGGTTGTAGACCTGTTTAGTCCATATCTCAGCTTGATTAAAAAAATCAAAGAAAGAAAGAGGACTAGGAAGAGGGCTCAGAATGGTGATCCCATGACCTGCCACCTGTGGGAAGGGCACTATTGATACAGAACCACTTCATTGATTATGACAGCTCACCACATTGTCACCATCTGAAGCCTAGTCCTGGACTGCCTCTACAACAAAACCAGATGACTTCTGAAGTTCCCCTCCCCAATGGTATAGCTTACATGACTAAAATTTTGTTAGATTAATTTGGATCCCGTGCCTAAAGCATTGCTTCCTTGGAAGAGCTCACTATAATAACCACCAGGTTTCCTCCCCACAAAAAGCAGGCCAAAAATTCAAAGGCAGATTCATTCTGAGAGTATCCACATGGGCTGCAGAATATTGTTTGTATGAACAATGAGTGAAAGCCATCCATGCAGAAAAGAACCTTTGCAACACTGGAATCCAGCAAACCTCTGGCAATAGCCACTAATTAATGCACCTTCTGCAGAGCTATTTGCAGGTGTCATGCCCATGCTTGGGCTCTGCAGGAGCAACACCTGAAGGCACAACATTCCCATGCCCTGAGAACTTCTGGCATGTGACTCTGCAACGTATTTCTTGCCTGAGTCTTCTTCTGAGCTCTCTTTGGGCTTTTAAAGGCAGAACTGAATCCAAAGCATAATTGTGTGAAGTTGCAAGAACAGGTAAGAACACATTTTATATACACATCAGACAGGCTTGAAATTAAAATCTGGTATAACAGACAACTACTCTCAGATCTAGCTGCGAACAGTAAATAAATCCAGCTTGTAACTTAATGATCCTTGTGTTTGAAACCAGCATTGAAAACTGCCTGAGGAACAAAAGCTGGAACTGTACATGGAAGACAGAATGAAGTCATCAGCAATGGTATACAGAAAGCACCTGGATTCTATCATTCTGACCTGGAGATACACTCGTGTTGGTTATGGCCAGAAATTCACTGGTTAGTGAGGGCTTCAGGACTGATCCCCTGGATATGAGCTGTGTGCTGCTGCTCATCTCACACTCACACCCCGTGCCGGACACCCAGTGCCATGTAAAGGCTTACATTACTCCTCCTGCCCCCCTTCTGCAGCTCTGACCAAAATCGTTTGCCTCACTTGGAATTCATTTCAAAAACAGATTCATGTGGCGCCTGCTATTCCCCAATAAACAAATAAATTAGCTGCTGTGATATGGAAATTTGCATGATTCACTGTACTTAAAAACTGTTAGCTGTGAACTTATTAATTGAAAACCACAGGATGATAATAAGTGTGTCCTTCAGTCTGAACATGAGTCCCTTGTTATAATGAATTTGTAAAGCAATAGAGATGTGTTTTTCAAGGAAAAAACCCTACTGCCTCTGGTCAGCTGAGGCCCAGTAGAGGTTCAGAGGGAGGCTGCTGGGTGCTGGGGGCAAGCAGCTGCTTCTGCCTCTGCTGCCCATTGCCAGCCCTCACTATCCTGCCCCTTATGCCCTTTTCCCTTCCCTCTGCTCCCCCAACCTTGGGGTTCTCCCTGCTCTCTGGTATCCTTGGGGAGAGTGGGATGGGGAGCTGTGATTTAGCCCTCATGTAACACCACTTTTCAGCTGACACTGCTTTCCTTGAAGAATAATGTACCTAATGGTTTATGTGCTCTGCTTTAATTGTACAGACTTAGTACAACTGAAATGTCCTTCTTCTATGCATTTATGGCAGAGAGACCATTTCTCCTCCCTCTCTCTTTTCAGAAATTTCTTAAGCAAATCATTTGTTTTGCAAAGGCAAAATCTTAATATAATCTTATGTTAATCTTAAGTACATATAGGCAGGGCAGACCCATTATGTAACAAGCTCCCCAAATGCATTTGTGTGACCAATGTGGGGAGCCTAGGCCCCTTCTGCTTAGACCAATGCTCTGTACAATCCCAGTGCAGCCATTAGTACTCACCAGTCTGCACTAGAACATTTACCAAATATTTTCAGTCACTATGACTTCTAAACTGGAAAATATTAGTTAAATCTGACAACACACACCAATACTTGGTGTGAATCCTGACAGAATTATCCACTGCTTTGTTTTATGTATTTTTCCTTGCCTGTTGTCCTTCACTTATTCAGCATGAAAGGAGTCTGCCTCTAGTGCCTGAATTTTAATTCTTTGCTTTGCTGTCCTTGTGCAGAGCTGAGTGTTTCTGAGAGGTGTAGAGCATCGCACAGCAAAAACATGAGTGTAGTGTCAGTAGCCCTAATGCCGGGACTCATTGCTGCTTTCCTTGTCATTGGCTGTTATGTCTTGCTTTTTTTTAAAGTACATTGAAAAATACTGATATTTAATTTAATGCAAAATCTACAACCCTTGGAAAAACACAGAAACAACAAACAACTGTAGCGTTTGTGGGATTTCATGCAAACACAGATTTGTATTTCTTTTGTTCTTGATGACAACAGTAAACTAATTCATGCATTGCAATGTCAAGGATTTGGGTCTTTTCAGAAGTGTACAGTAGTTACATGAACCTGCTGCCATTCTTGTCTCAAACGAGATCCATGTGCATTGCTAAAGATACTGCCTTGCGCATGATCCATTTTATGGAGTAGGACAAAGGCATGAGGTAAGAGGCTAGAACTTTTATTAGCAGGAATAGCTGAAAGATTATAGCTCAATTTAAAAACAAAGACTTCCTTTACCTGCCAAACACAGTAAAATAAATAAAACTGGTTTTACCCTACCTCAGCCTTTTATCATCTACTGGGTTTTTCTCAGTCCATCGTTTTATACCACTGTGATTTCTGATCTGCTGTTAATGTTAACAAATCACTGCAGAGGCCCAGCCAGCAGGGCCATGTCTTCAGGGGGCTCAGCAGATGCATATCATTCAGGGATCTTTCTTCGAAGGGGATTCCACATCACTGGGTCCTTGCTATTGTTTTTAAGGTCACCAACACAACTATTACTTATTTCAGGAAAAGTAAGATGAAATCAGAGAAATATTTGTCTTATTAAATTGTTATTACCCAGATTATTATATATTCCATAGCTATTCTGCATCTTGTGTCAAAACTGTAAACTTGGAGTTTGAAAGCTCACTCACTCTCCCTAATACTTCACAGAAGGGAATTATGATATCTGTGCTTTCAAATGTAGAACAGAATATCTTCAGCAGATCTAGCCACTGGGTAAAAGCACTACTGCTCAAAATCTGCTGTGGAAAATTGATTTCAACCTGTAGCCCATCCACAAATCGTATGAATATTAGAAATAAAACAAGGTTATAGATACTACCAGTATCTATACTCCCTGTTTAACATTTATAAAAATAATCCAAATAAAAATGAATCAGGAATGTGGCAATCAAATTTCTGAGGAATAAAGTACAAGCCTGCCTGAAAATTCTGCATCTTGTTAACAGAGACTGCTATTTGTCTAAAGGACACCTTTTAAAAACGCATAATTTAACCAGAAAGGCAAGACAATTATTTGAGCTCACTAAATGAGTGCACATGACTAAAACATGAGAAAATCAAGCTTGACATTCAAGATACATCTGAAGTTAAAGGGCAAGAAAATCTAATAAGTCAAAAGAACATTTTTATATCAGAAAACCTCAAGAAACTCTTCTATGTCTTTCAGAGTCACAGAAGCAAGGCCCATGTTATGATTTTGTATTTATTTTAAACTGAGTAATATCTCACTGTTATCTCACAGAGTTCAGAGAAAATTGGCCACATCAGAGAAGAGCAAGAACTGCCCAGCTCCTAAGACACCTTTATTAGATGGCCCTTAATACCTGATTCTTGTTACTTAACACAAACCGAAAATGTGCTAATGAAGCAGGAAGGTGACTCAGGGAGTGAACAAATGAAAAGGAATGTGGTGAGGCAGTAGCCTAGATTAACATCAGACCCACAAATATTAAAATAATTTCTTTTTCTGAAGCATTTTTTCACTAACATATATCGATAGTTTTAAGGAGGAAAAAAATCACCAAACACAAAAAGAATCAAAAGAAAGAGTCAAAAATTGAAGCTTATATATTCACTACTCAATCAAGCGACAGGGCTTTCAGTTCTTGGTTGTTTTGTTTTTTTTTTTTAATGAAAGGCACACAAATAATAGCTTCAACATCTATAAAAACCAGATTCTCAGCCTACCTCCCCTTATCAACTCCAGTACTGTTATCAAGGATGTTTTAACAACTGTCCTTCTTCAGGCTTTCTTAGGTGATAAAAGGAAAGCAACCAGCTAAGCAGCAAGGAAGCAAACTCAATTAAAAAAGAATCCTTCTCAGATCATTTAACATGTTAGAAATAAATGGTTGCTACATGACCAGGGTCCCCTTGGATTAATCTGGGTATACAGGCAGGGCTGTAACGCTCACTTTATGAATCAAGTTTTGAAGTGGCGATTTTAATCCTCTGTAGGAAAGAAGCTGTAATGTTTTTCTCCCAGAAATGCTAATGACACATTTTAGTCCTTAGTCCTGCCTTTTAGTCCTGGCATGCCAAAGGCTGTAATTAAATAGGTCATAGAGGAGGTGGACATGAGAAGCACGTGTTCTTTGCTACTGGAGAAAAAGCCAAAAATGCTGCACTCATTTCTTGTATGGACTGGACTCTTACTGACAGCTCCTTAAGTTGAATACAGTCATCTCAGATTGAATGTCTGCTATGCTCAGTTGTTGCCAAACACCATTTCCCTGACTGAGGGTGCAATTCACAGGACATATCTGTGAGTGAGCCTGCAGCCAGCTGTGGGAGGCTCTCCCTGATCCTGAGGGCACTGGGAAGTGACAAATATGTGTATCTCCTTGTGGTGCAGGGCTGAGGCTTGCTGATTTGTCACTTCACAAGTATTTGCTCAGTGGAAGCCACCAGATGCAAACCAAGCTTGATTTTTTTTTTTTTTTTTTTTCCCACCAGTAAAGAAGAAAATGAATAAACAGAGAAGATTTCTGCTGTTGTCCTACTCTTCATAGTCATTTTAAAATCATTGCACTGCATTAGTAGCAAGACATCTCCTTGGAAGAGTGAGTCATGCGTTTTTGGAGACTTGTGGGCTTCCTTTCTTGTGAATCACAGCAAGTTTATTGTGGGATAGGGCATACCCTTCCCTGCTGAGACCAAAAAGGGGGTGAGGGAAGGAGAAAAATGGCTTGGATTAAGAGAACAAATCTCTGAAAAGAGAGGGTGGGGTTAATGACCTTCACTCCCTTTTTCTTTCCTCCTAAAATTTAAGAAAACGAGTGAAGAAACTGCAGTGCACCACACTAAAGGGAGTTTAGAAATTGCAAACTGCGTCCTATATGGAGGTCGTTATACTTTTGGAAGTAGAAACCATTTTCTGGTTTTCTCTAGAATCAGCTTAACACATCCTCATCACCTGCATATTTAATGTCTGACAATAAGTAACAGTAGAGGAACAGCAAGAGGCAAGGAGTTCTGCTTTGTTTAACCTGAGAATTGCTATATGCTTATCCAAGCCTTATCTGCATCCTCCTACAAATATGTGAACCTCTGGGCATGAGAAATATTTAGACACCTGCTACAGAAATTAATGGGAGCTGCAAGCACAGAGTTCCCAGGACAATCAGATATCTTAAGTCCACAAAATTAGTTTGAAAATCTCCTAGGGACAATTTTTCTCTCTCATCATATTTACTACTTCCCACCATGCAGGAAATATGTGAAAGCACAGGCTCACTTGTGGTGTGCTGGCAATGCTAATTTTTTTTTATGGGAAGAAACCAGGAGACAGAGCAGGGCATCACTGATGTAGCACAAAACCCTTTTAAAGTAACAAATATTCAGTGTCTGAAAATGCTCGGTTTGGATGGTCTCAAAATTCTGGGAGGGGGTTTCAGTTGGTTGTAATTTTTAACACAACAGATGAAGCACTCTTTGATAAAGGGGAGGTTTCTCTGGAAAGTGCAATGAAAATGGTTTCTTTGGCCCCTTCTTATAATGGAAAACAGATGGGTACACTTCTAAGCTCTTGTACTGCCTTTCTGCTTTCAGTGTGTCTCTGCAGATGCAAGAGTTTTTGGAAAGTATGAGGGACTGCAGGGTTCAGGCTGGTAGGATCAGGATAGCATTTTACACAATCTAAATCAAGAGAAGGGGGTTCTTTTCCATTTAAGTACTCTCTTCAGGGGAAAAAAAAAAAAAGAAAAAAAAAAAAAAAAAAAAAAAAAAAAGGGTTTAGGACGACTTCTGCAGTTTCTAAAGCTTAAAATGTTCCCCTAGAGAAAAGGGATACAGTTATGAGGAAGAATAGGTACTGTGAAGCAGTGTTCTGCAAAGGTTCTTAGCAGAAGAGAGAAACTGGCGGGATTGTTTGTAACTCTGCCTTGCTTGGCTTTAGGGATTTGGTTGCACTTTTTTAATAAGGTCAAATTTGTGGCTCACCTGGTTGCTTTCAATACTGATCAAATACTGCAAAATAAAAAAGTACAAACGCATTTTAGTGTAATAAAAATATTATATCCAATCACAACAAATACCACTTTCTTTGTAGACCTCCACAAACACTCATGCAAAATCTTTTTTTTTTTCACAAATTTTGATTTTGGCATGCCTGGAAATGCAGTATACTCACACAGCAAGTAGATTTCACATAACTGAGAATACAGCTGACCACACACAGATCACTCTAAGGTTAAGTGAGCCTGTAGTAGATCTCTCTTCCAACCCTGTCCATAGTCTCAAGGCACTGAACATTTCCAAGATGCAACATCTCATGCACATTGATACAAACAATTCAAAACATGCTCTGTCATTTTATGAGCCTGCACGGAACATCTCAAGTATCATTTCTCAAACTCATAAGTTGAGATCAGCCTGGCTGCATCTTGTAGAAAAAAAGGGCACTGACCCAGCAGATAAAAGTGAGACATTGTAAGCTGTGGCTGTGAAAATCAACCACAACCTTTCCAAATGCCATTGCTGCATTTCCTCAGGGGTTATGCAGCATTTTCTGTCCCAGAATTTGCAGAGGCTGTGCAGGCTAAGAAGGCCTTTGGGAAAATGATTTGCCTCCACAGTTATGGCATTCTCCCCAGGCACATTCTTGTGGTGCTAGATGTCATTAGGTGACTTTGCTGCAGTAGATGTCTTCCTTATTGCCTCCCCCACGTGCCTCCAGTGGAGCCACTTGAACTCAAACACCAGTTCACTGAGCAAGCTTTTGTATTACCCTATCCTATGAACCTTATGAAGTCTTCCTGAGTTGGTAGATATGGGAAAAGACAGAGGCACGAAGAGACATTTTATGCTCTTGTATCATGTGAATTTGAAGCCCAGTTATCTATTTGCAATCGTAAACTGCCTGCCAATCAGCAGATTATCTCCATAAGATTGCTTTCTTTCAACCCCTGGAGGATTTGTTTCTTAAAAGCCTTCTGCAACAACAACATTGGCTGTGAATTCTTCACCAGCTCAGTCCATTAGCCTGGGTGTTTTAAGATTGAACAGGGCTCTTTGCACTTCTCACATCTGCAGCAGACTAAGAGCGTGGTTTACAATGTATGGATGTGGGACTCAATTTGTGTAAGCACAGAGAGACCAGACAGTGCATAGTTAAAGCCTTGGAACACAGTTCCAAGTTGTAATCTGTTGTGGGCAGCAGATACTTCTGGGCTTAAAAAAGTTCTTCGGAAAATACATAGTAGGCAGCATCAAGGCCCATGAAAAAGGAAGAAATCTCCTGTGCTGGAGGAGTGCTCTGACCTGCAGATTGCTGAAAAATAGAAAGCAGTATAAGGGAAAGTATCGCTACAATCTCTCTAATGACTAACATTTTCACACCTAGCACCCATCAACCACTGGCTGTTTTTGGTGACACGATGACTGACTTAGAGGAACATTTAATCTTAATTTTTGTAGCCATTTTCACATTCTTTCTATTTTGACTAGTGCTGCTCTGTGAAGATAAGTATATATGCTATTCACTGGTAAAGTGTTCCTCTTATGGGACCAAGTCATAAGATGGGGCCAAGTCCTGAAACAGGACCATCCTTGAATCCATCTTGAAAAGCTAACAGTCAAGAAGCAGAAGTTGTTACTGCTATAGGTCAGTAGATTTTCACCTTTTATACAGGTGTGGTCATGAACCAAAATCCCATGACTGAAGAGCCCATAGTTGAGATTTGAGATTTCATGTGCACATTGTACAAGTAATTGTTTTCTCATCCTGCCTTGCAGGAAGACTTGCTAGAAACTGAGGTTTTCATTTTCTTCCAGTACAGCAACAAAAAGGAACTTGTTGGTGTGTAAATTGATTGATGTAGATAACCCATCAGATCCACTGACCACTGCATTCATGTCATTGACTAGAAATTCTTTGCTGAAGATCCATCATGTGTTATTGAGCTGGAGATGCATACAAATAGATACAGTGGATGTCATAAGTTCTGTCTTCCATGTGCTAATAACATTCAAGTGCACACAAGGATGCACAGTATTGTATATAAGGAGAGAAGAATGGGAAGCAACGCACAGCGTGTGGGTGGACATAGAGATGAAGATGCTTTCACCTATTAAGTACAAGATATACAGAAGGCCAGCACAAATCTTTCTAGCTTTCTGTCACATAAAGGTAGACTCCAGTTTCCCATTTTAAAGATGAATTTAATAAAGTGAATGATAGAGCTAGATTAATTTTGTTTTCATCTGTAGGTATTGTACCAGAGGGAAATGCCATCTGATAAAGGGTCTGATTCAGCTACCGACCTTTCCTAAAAAGGCATAATAGAATAAAAGCTACCTTCAAAGGACATTGATGTATTTATGTACTGAAATTAAAAAGTAGATACTTCCATCTTTGCCAAAGTTGACTGAGTTTATACCACACTTCCCCAGAAATCTAGCAGTTTGGCTTGGTGAAAACAATGTTCTGCTTTTTTTTCTCAAGGTCAGTGGCCCAGCCTGATAGTCTCAGAGCCTTTTTTTTTTATATTCTAATAAGCTAACTGTGTGAGTTAACAGATCTCAGTTCTGCATAAGGAGATGAGCATTGTTCACAGAGACAGAAGACGCAGTTTTGAAGCTGAGGAGATAAAAGACAGTGCAGTGTCTTTATTTTTGTTCTAGCCTAGAAAAACTCAGTATGGCTGTACTCAAATCTAGGTGGAATATCTACCTTTGACAGTCTTGGAATATCAGCAAAATTAAAACTCTGGACACAGAGGGTTTTTCTTTTAATTAGGCTTACTGCCTCCAATAACAAATTGCAAACACAGACTGAATATAGCTGTAAACAAAAACCTGCCCATGGAACCCCATGTATAGTTCAGATAGACACCAAACAAACTTTTCAGCATTAATGCTCCTTCTGCAGACTCCCCGCACTCTATTTACGTACCTGCAAGTATAGAAACAAAAACATATTTTCCTTCATATTTTTTTAGCCTTAGAAAGCATGGACATTTATCCCCACCAGACTATTCATGACGATGCTCTAGGTTTAGCTGCATGTCCCCTTTGGCTTTTCTCCTGAAGCAGAGAAACATTTGCACAGAGCACACCAGGTGTTACTTTCATATCCTTAGCCATACTGGAATATATTAACACAAACACTAAATCAAAACACAGCAAAATTAATGATCACTGCTAAGCTGGAGAAACCAAACTCCCTATTACCAAACAAGACTTGTGTGTATTGTTTCTCTTATCCTAGTTCCCAGATTATTATAAAATCAGATACCAATAGCTAATTAGCTGTTCTAATTATTGGTTTGAGTTTGCATAAATTATGCAGAAATGCCTAACTTTCTCTTGCTTTAATCAATATAATATGTCAGGAGGTTGCTTGGGGTTGTAAGATAATGAGATAACTAAAGCAGTATCCCTTACGCTTCATTATTATAGGCCTCAGCTGAAGAAATTTCACTATTTCCAAATTATCCCCACTTAAAGTATGCAGTCTGAAGCCTACTGCTCATCAAGCAACTGCTTAACAGTCCGGTTTTCTTGTAATACTGACTATAAAAAAATATGCATGTTGAATGTGTAAATGGGTGTATCTTTTCCAAAGCCCTCAAATTCCTGAACTATATAAACTGCACTACTGTTTTAATGTATGGATTTAACCTTTGTATGGATAGGCTTTTTGAGAGGAACCTCTAAACTTTTGAGGGCATAATTTTGCCCAAAGCTAACTCTCATTCAGATATGACTGTACCTTGTATAATCCAAGTTCACTTCCAGGGCACCATTACCTGCTCTAGCTTGTAATGCTAATACTTTAATACAGATGTTACCTCCATAAGCACCATGGACTTTTACAAATGAAGCAAATTCTTTGATCTCCTAAAAAGTTGACATCTCTCTCTTGCTTTCATCTGCTTCTTTAAAGCCCTTACTTATGTACAGACTCAAATGCTTTTAGTATAAAATATAATTTCATGTAGTAATGACATAAGTGAAGGATAAGAATCTAGAAAATATCACTGCAGTGGAAGAGGTGGGAATGAGTACAGTGACAGATGTGAGTGTTATTACTCATGTATTTATATATGCTAATCTTCATAGTATTAGGCAACACTAGCTCTTCAGCTGTACAAATAAGACAAAGATTAATCCCAAATCCTCCTAAATTAGTTAAGCATCCAAAGTGGAACTTGGGCATCTAAGTCCAAAACTGTGATTCTCAAAATGCATTATTTGCTTGCATTTGTGCCAATAAAGTTTCCTCAGAGACAGAGGTTTTACCAGTGTTCAAAGCTTCTTCCACCCTGGCCATCATAAACAGTCTGGCTCTTAGATCATCCTTAACCAATTATGAGTTATACTGTTAAACACTGCCCATTCAGATCCTAAAAAGAGGCGATGCCCCTGCCATATACTGAACACACACTGTACGAACCAGGCTCTAAGTAAAATATAGAGCCACTGATGCCATCTGTTAAAATTGATTAAATTAAGACTCAGCTAAACAAGAAGGGAAAAAAGAAAAGGAGGAAGAAGTCAGTAAGATAAAAGTCATTGGGAAATGGAGGACCTGGGTGATAAATACCACTATCCTGCTGCCTGCCCTTTGCCCTTTCTATTGACCATCTTCAGAAAGCCCTTGCTCACTCAACATCTGGCTTGAGTTCTGCTGAAAGTTTCCTAGCCCTGCCCCAGCAGCAGTAGAAGTCCAACTTGAGCTTCGGACTCTACAGAAAGAACCAGATACTTAGGGTGGTTGTGGTCAAAGAAAACAACACAAAACTAGTGTGAGCAATGCTAATTAAGCCCTATGGTCTAAACAATCTTTTGTCATCAGAAGGGGTGAAGGACTAGCATGCAAGTCCAGATCAAAATTTTACACCTTCTGTGAAGTTTTCCTCATATGTTTCTCATACTATTAAGTCCCTAAAATGAGAAGAACATCGAAAAAAGGATGGAAATCAGGATCCACATTTAAAATTGCCTATTAAAATCTTCCAGTAACATCAGAATGTTTACTTTTTAAAATAATCAGTGCTGCTTTTCTATCTACAATGAACAGGGACTGAAGGTATTCAGAATCTCATAGAAAAATCGCATTGTGAAATGTGGTCCTGGTGGAACTGGTTCTGGCATATCTGAAAATAAATGTATCCATTAAAACAATACGAAAGTAGTTTCTGCGTAACACCTTCAACAGTGACTGTGAAAGCAAATCTCTCTGGATTTAAAGGCAATTCTTTCCCATTGAAAAACTGGAGACAGTTCTGGTAAACTATGGAAAAGTACAAATATAAAAGGTAAAACTGGTATGAGTACTCTGAGAGAAAGTCTATGTCTTTTCTTGAAAGAGGTGAGGGCACACTTGGAATAAATACATTAATTAGTGCTTTGTCATGGGGCTTCCAGACAGGGATGGGTGGCAGATGTCAGAAACACATGGACATCTCCCAAATGGGGAGGAGGAGATATTAAAATGAAAAACAATTGAGGGTCATAACCTGACAGGTAATCAAGAAATTGAAATGTCTGAAGAATGATAGAACTTTGAGGCCAGATGGGATTCAACATGCTGGAAAAATATGGCGTTCAGAGACATGGAGGAAAGAGTAATCACTTCAGTGCCCTGTAGATTTATAATGTACATTCATAATGGCAGCACCTGTGTATGCTGGTGTACTGTATACATCCATTTCATCACTTAAGACTTCTGAGTGCATAGCATATCTCTCTTTTGCATTTATTTTTGTTTCCAGCTAAATAGCTTACATTAGTTGGAATTTTTTAAGTTGCCTTTCTTCCTCCAGCTCCTCATCCTTTCAGTCTGAACTCCCTTGCCCTCTTCTTTTGTCCTGACTGCCACTTCACAATTGAACAGCAGATTAATCCACTTACTGCCTCTTTATTTCTTCGTTGGTACAGAAAGTGAACAAAATTGATCCTAACACTCATCATTATCCCCCTCCTCAAGGCACAACCCTCCATGGTAAATTGTTCTCATTCAAAATGTCTGTCTTGGTAGCCAGACTAATTCTGTGTTCTTAAGCACTCAAACCATTTCCTAACCCGTTTGTTTGACAAATGACCTTTGCATGTTTTAGCAAAAGCCCTAGTCTCTCTGGAGCAGATTTGCAGGTTACAACTTGGTATTAAAAAAATCAAAATGGAACAAAGCAAAGGAAACTTCTCGCATACTGTGCAGTGTACTCAGGGTTAAAAGGATCTGAGATGTGGGATGAGCATGAGAAGGTTGCAGCTACTCCCTTGTTACATGATCAGAAATACATACTGTGCTAGCCAGCACTCATGAGGAAGGTATGATCTCTTTTGCTCATGCTGACAAATTCACACTTGGTTGTAAACACTAAAATTTTGTGTTGGACAAGAGAGACAAATCAGGGATCTCAGCACAAAGTACCTTCAGGTATCTTGAGAAAGTCACTATTTTTCTTCTATTCAGCCAGGGAATCTGCAAAATAGACTTAATGTTCTGAACTGCTAGTGAAGGAATCGTATATTTTTCAGTAAGAAGCTGGAGACAGGGTGTCCTGCCAGGGAAATGTTAGCTGTGGTGTGTGACTGGTTGAGTGAATGTGATACAATAGCAGACATAAAAGTCTTTTTTTCCCTCTTTTTTTCCCCTACTTTATTTTTTTCTAAAGCCAGAGCCTTTCTATTGTCCCAGTATTGTGCATCCTCCTGAAAAAAACAGCCATGGAGATAAGTCCTCAACTTTAAAGAGAAAGGCTTTTGCACCATTCTCTCTGGGAGGCTAGCAGGAAGTGAGCAGGGGCCAATGACAAGGTGACGTGGGATCCAATGGATCCCAGTGGAGCATGGTGCCTGCCAGCAGCTCAGACTATGCAGCTGTAGAAACATGTCTCTGCATAGACATCTTCACTTAGAGTGGAGCTGCAGCAGTATCTGTTACTCAGCTAGCTCTGTCTAAAGAGGCTGGAACTCCAGCTAAAGCCAGTCTGATGATGTAAAGTTGGGAGGGCCCAGTTCTTCAAAAGTGATTCTATAGATGTCCAATTCCTGTGGTAGTTTGTACCACCTTTGAGGAGTTCTGTATTCAGCAAAGATAACTTAAAGAAAATCTGTATCATCATGACAATCATTTGGTTTTTTGTTTTGCTTTGTTTTGATATGCTTGTTTTTTTTTTTTAATACATCTCAGTGCCTCAAGTTATCTGTATATGATTTCTGAAAGATAGGAAATTGTTATCTCTGCTCAGAAAAGTAGTAGAAGACATACGGTAGGTTAGATCCATTCCCTAAAATCGCACAGGAAACCTCTGAGACAGGGTTTAGAGTCAGCATTCAGATTCCCGGCCCAGTAAACTAAATGATAGACTCTCTTTCACCTCTAAAAGGTGACTGAAAATCCTCTAAAGAAAGAGACCTGTACTGCATATCTAACTGCAGCAGTAGGAAGAAATTTTAGTAGTTGTCAGGGTCACGGATGGGGGAAATTATGGTTTAATTACAGAAAGTCAGCATGAATTCACAAAAGCAAGCTTGTGCTTAAAAATCCACTGATGGGAATTTTTTTTTAGGGTAGATAATAAAAATAGTTGGTAACAGGAAGCCATACTTTCTGTTTAACTAGATTTCTACATTGAAAAAGATTAGTTTCTTTGTGTTAAATGTCTGACTACAGGGATGCAAAATAAATCCCCTTTTGACCCCTGCCATTGACAGCTTTCTGTTAGAAACTACAAAGACTTCTCTCTCACATCTCAGAGATGGGGATGAGAAGACAGCTTTAAGCCTCCAGGAACTTCAAAACATTATCGAGAACATTAGAAGGGAGGGAATCTCCTATAGGGAATTTACAGTGAGACTCACCAAGGAGAAGCAAACCCAGAGCAGGACCCACATCAGCCTCTGCTGCCCACAGGCAGCTTGCTCCTGGCTGGAGAGGCACCTGGAGGCACTGACGGGCTGGAGGCTGCTGTTCAACTCCTGTCCAGTTGGAAAGTCTGATGGCTACCAGGTACTGTCCCAACTTCCTGGTCTACTTCTATATTTGCAGTCTACAGGATATACAATTTTAACAAGTTACAAACTGGCTTAAGTATTTTTTAAGAGAAAAGTGTGAATGTTAACAGTTTAACACATAAGAATGTGACTAAAAGAGAGTCATAAGGATTAGCATGAGGATCAATTTTATTCACTCCATATATCAATGACCTGGAAGAAAGAAGATGCAGTAAGTGGATTACATTTGCTGACAATGTAAAATCAAGTCAAAACAAAGAAGGAACACAGCAAAATTCAGAATACACAGTCTAGGAACTGGAGACAGATGAATAGCTTGCAAGTTTCAAAGTATGTGAGGTAATGAGTCTGGGAACAAAAACAAGAACAGAGAACAACCACTCAATAGTCACATATTATGAGACATTAAGGAAGTGCAGCGTATGGAGTTAGTGGTGGATAAAACTCCAACATCATCAGCAAAAGTGCTGAATAGCAGCAAGAAAGTGGAAAAAAATCCCTCTAAACTGTAAGATAGTGAAAGATAACTGTAAAATGGGAAAAAATCATTCAAATCCTGCAAATGAGGCTGGTTTTGTGACAAAATATTGCATATTTCCAACCAACTATGAAAAACATGTTGGAAAAAAAAATGGTAGAATAGGCCTCTGCCAGAAACTGACAGCTGTTGAAATATCTTGATTATCCAGGGACTGGAGATGAAATCCAGGTTTGTATTACTGAGGATAGAAGATTAAAAGGAGGCCTTGCTGCGGTACATGTGGTCCTAAGGGGAAAAGAGGGGAAGCGATAGCCGGCTCCTGGAGCCAGCGACAACCACGAGGGCAAGGAGGCACACACGTCAGCAAAGGGCAGGCGTCAGTGGGGCCAGGAGGAATTTCTTTGTACTGGGAATGAATCACATGGCAAACCAAGAGCAGTCACTGGGACGAGGAGCATAAATAATTTTAAGGAGGATTTTAACGTGTATGGAGAGAGCAGGACTGACATACAGGGTACAGCGGTAGCCCCAAGAGGCCACGCGCTGACGTGACTGCCGTCTTGCTGTCCTCTCACACGCCGTGTGGCAGACTGGAAAGCCGCAGGGCTGAATAGGGATCACTCCATCGGGTCGCACATGAAGCCCAGCTTCTCTGCTGCTCTCATTTTCCTTCCAACAGCCAATAATTAGCTCACTCGTTCTCTTGTGCTGGCTGTTCTGCTGTACGTGGGTTGCAGTGGCCGCATGCAGCTGCCCCAGGAGCTGGGCTGGCTGCCCTGACTGCCCCCAGCACTCCTCTTTATTTTTCTCTCCGTGTGATCTACACTCGTTGCTCATTTGTCACAGCCATTAAGTTGTCTTGCTCCTGCCTCCCTGGGCTGCTGGCAGCTCCCAGACCCCCCCCTGCTGCCCCCAAGCCCCTTTTGCTCCCATTGCCTGCTCTCAGCATTTCTCTGCTCTCCCGTCCTCTTTGGGTAATTGCTCCCTCTGAATGGGACCTCTTGCCCACCTCTGACACTCAGGGACTCTGGAAGTCCATTGCCAACTTCCTCCAAATCTGCTGCTCCTTTAATCCTACGCCATTTGATTTGATGTCCCAACTCTTTCACTCTCTGCTTCTATTGAAAAAGATCCTGTTTACACAGGTTTTGTGATTTTTGGTCCTAACAATTTCCCAAGCCCAGAGTGTCTGAATGGATTGGAAATTTCCATACTGTTTTCCTCTCAGCCTAGAAACAAATGTTAACTGAACTGTGAAAAGCAAACCATTGACCATGTTTCTGTCTGAACAGATTTGTGCTAACAATACTCAACCTTGCACTATCACCCACATTTCTTCTTTGCGTCAGAGCCCTTAGCAGCCACTCCACAACCAATGTTGCTTTCCTGAGCCCTGATAATTCTCATTCAAGCCAACAGATTTGTCCTGCAGTTCTAATGTTCGTGCTGGTCACTGCAACAAGTCTAATGAAATCAAGCCTTGCTGTGAGCCTGCATCAAGGTGTCAGAAATCCGGCAGGGCCCCACACCATGTGATGGGAGCAGCTGGGGGCACTGCTCTCCGATGAAGCTTGGGAACAGGCTCACCTTGATCCCTTCCCAGCATCTTTTAAGCAAGCCTGAATGTAACACAAGCCATGGAATAAAATACTTCATTTGGCTATTTATAACACTAAAATAAATTGAATAATTTGGCTTATGTGGATTTCCCTATGACATATAAGGTCAGCAAAAGCAAATTCTCTAGGGGGTATATATGATTAATGTATGATGAATTTATAATACTTTTTTCCTCTAGCAGACAGACAGAAGAAGTGGGACGTGTTCTGCTAACATTCTCTCAAAATAATTTTTTTTTTTTTTTTTTTTTTTTTTTGTGTCAGTAAACTTACTGGTAAGCCAGAAAAGATCAGAGAAATAGATACATTTGGGAAAAGATTTTGGATTATTATTGGGTCTTTGTTCCAAGCAATTTTAGCATCTTAGGAATCAAGGTGAGCCTCCCATAATGCACCTGCTAGTAAGCAGGTATAAAAAGAAAGTGTTTCTAGGTGTTTTTTCTTTGAGATATCAGTCTCTAAGATGAAAAGTAGACCAGAGATTTACTGACCATCATACACAATGGCTTGCTATGATTAAAGCTACATATGTTACCTGGACAAAACTACATCAAAGTGCTAATTAGGGAACATGTACTCCTGACTGGATCGCCTCTGAGGCTAATATGCTTTCATTTGTGTTAAAACCCCTGGCTGATGCAGAGAATCAGTTTGAGCTAGAAAGATGTATCTATGTAATGGACAGTATTACTGCACTCTAGCATCTTCCCTGTGCTATATTCTCTTTATGCAGAGAGACAAAATTTGTGTTTTTCTCAGTGCTCAGACATCCAATTAAAGAGCTTTGTCCTACAAGATCATCTAGTTGTAAGTAAAAATGAAAGAAAATTGGGCTGATTCATTTATTCCTGATGATAGGTACTTAACTGTCGCTTCTCAGGAGCTTCTAATCCTATAATATTCCCCAAAGGCTTGCTGTAATAGGGATAGACCATTTTTATGTGGAGAAGAAGTGAAAAATACCACCTATATGTTGTATACGAATATAGGTGTCATTAAAAATAATGTGATATACCAATGCTAAAATGGATAGGTAAAAAAGTAACCATGCATTAAATATATATATATATTGATAATGCTGCAGCCAAGAGTCCTTTATCCTGGAGAGTTCTGAACATCCCCCTGGTTGTGGAGGATCTGTGGGAGCAGAGCTGTGCCTGTTCTCTGGCAAAAAGTCTTCCTCTTCAAAACTGACACATAACAGATAGTGGTACAACAAATCAAGTCATACTAAAGGAAGAACGATGTTGTTCAATCTGAAAAAAGCATCCAGCTAGTCTCCTACTGAGTCAGAAAACAGCATACGCTTAAATGTAAAAGAAACCAGACCTATCTCTACAAGTCAGAATGTCTTTGATACTCTTTTATCTAAGAAACAACAGATCCCCATTGTTTCTCAATTGGGCATGGACCATTTGGAGGCCAGATGGGCATCCAGGTTTTACAGCACATGCAGAAGATATTTTACAGTAACAAGCCTACAAGCTGAATGCTTCTTCATAGGGTGAATCTGAGACTGCAGGCAGATCAATTTTTTCTGCAAAGAAGAAAACAAAACAAGTTCTACAAGTGCTGCTAAGTGCACTACATTTAGCACTCTGCTTCATCTGGTACAAAAGTAGGCAAGGGTTGCAAAGGTGAATTGAAAATGACTGCAAAGGTGCTGACCCTCTGGAAACTCAGCTGCTTTCATTTATTGCTTACTTGAAGAAGTAATTAAGGTTCTCACTCCTTGGCTAATGCCTCCTAATGGTCACTTTATTCTTGAAAAATTGTACAGTATTGTAATGGTTGGAAAATAAAGTAATTGTGTGAAAAGGTTTATTAGGAATGGTCCATGTAAAGTCCAAGGAGGGAGAATATTTTCTCTCAAGACTATGAAGGCTTATTCCCTTTTTTTTTTTTCTGAAGAGAGACAGAATAAAATAATTTGTTTGGTAGAGTGCAGGCAATATAGGCAATAGGAATACATAATGTAGCCCAAGTACTGTGAATGTGAAAGGCTGATCTTGTGGCTGAACAATGCTGTCAATATGAACTCCTGTTTATCCTTTGGATGTTTCTGTTGGAGAGCAGTTTCTTTCATTCTTCACACAATGCAGTTTGAATTTCTATTTGAGAAAACTAGAGGTGGCACTCTCTTCTATTCAGTTATTTTATTCTACTTACCCACATGCTGCTTCTACTTCAGAGGTGCTAGTTAAATACATGGGTAAGAGTAGAGATCTGGAGTCTTTCCCGCTTGATGGCTGTGTTTCTGCTCATAGCAGTGTTCAGGCTGCAGCACCTTCATGTGATGGTGCAGCCCTATGCAGGATGGCAAGCGCTCAACATCCTGGCACGTGAGGATGCAAAAACTCAGTTTAGGAGATGTTCTCAAAGATGGTGAGCACTCAGCACTGGGAAGATGCACATACATCTTCTCATGATGGCCTGGGCAAAGCAGAACTCTTTTTGTCAGTGGAATCTCAACCATAGTGAAGGAGTGCTGGCATGATTAGATGATTTTAGTTGAGGAAGGTCTTTGGTGTCTGGCCCATCATATCACTTGCAGAAATCTCATCTTGATTAGAAATGTATTCCTTCCAACGTAAGTTTTCTCAGAAATCTCTCACTTCTCTTTGTGGTTGATTCCTTACTTCCAATGATGATGCAAATGGAGTCTCTAAATCCACAAACTACTAACTCAGCATCATCAATAACTGAGCTGTTAAGTCACTTCCTTCTTGCTGAATGGCATTTCATTCATGATTAGAGTCTGAAGACCATTTTGCTTTTAAAAATAAGGCTGTTCTGAGCTAAAATTCTCCCAATATAAACATGCTTTTCCAATCTCTTACGGGCTTTGTCGATGTGTAAAATCCCATTTTTTCCACATATTCACAGTAATTCAAACTTAGGTGTCAATCACTTTTTCATTCCCAGGAAACAATTTTGTACTGTGGAATACATTTCATTCCTGTCACGGCACAAAGTGAACTATTTGAAAAGGATAAATATCACTTAAGGAAATACATTTTGCCCTGCTTCTGCAGTACTGCTTTTAAAATGCTATTTCTTATTGTGTTTTCTCCTACAACCTGTTTTTGTGATGCTGCTGTTTGCATGCAAAAGCTATTTAAGTGGAACATTGCATCTCACATGTTCAGAGCTTATAATGAAGAAAAATGTGCAAAAGCATTACTTTGTGAAAACCGATAAGTAAGCATACTGGTTGTCAAATGATGTCACCCATGCTTGGCAGACAAAAAAATAAATGACTGCATAAGTCCGGTACAAGAGTCTGCAATCTGCAGAGCATGAAATGTCTTGGGGACGAAAAGTCTGTATTCTGCATCTCTTCAGGCGGCTTACTGATTCTCTGCTTCTTTTGCTATGCTGCAGAATCTGCAGTGTATTGCAAAACACTAGCTGTGAGGCCCCTTAAATGAATCTGAGATCAATCCTTTATGAGATGTTATCTCATTAAGAATCACACAAACCCCAGCCTGCTCGGTGATATTTAGATTCCTGCATTAAGTTGGCAGAATGCAAAGAGTCATTAAAGTGAGGTACTCAGCACAGAATATGTATTGCTCCATAAACAATGGAAAAAGGGGAAAGGATTTTTGCTTAAATGTTCTCATAAGCAGGCAGAGGTAACAAAACCTTTATTAAAACTGTTAAGTTTCTCACACTCGGTATCTGCCTGACACGAGTTCTGTATGTTACTCATGGCATCTGGCCGTATTTTCACTTAAAGCAGGGTTGCTGTTTGTTTTTCTTGCCAGCTCTGTAATCCATATCTGCTTTTGTTTGGGGAAAGCGAGAGTATTTGGTGATGCTTCTGACAGAAAGACAATAAGCAGTTTATATGCATCCCGTGTATGTACTGTGCCTGGGTAACAGGCCTGGGGAGAGGAAGGGCAGCGAGGTGGCTGTGCTTTGCAAGAGCTCCTGCAATACTGAAGCCAGGGCACAGGCTCTCCTGTAATCCATGCTGTACCTCCAAAAATACTGCACGGTGACATTTTCTCCCAGAACAAAAAAAAAAAAATCACAAAGAGAGCAGGCTGCTCTGACTTTGGCCTCTCCTGGTTTGACATGTCCCCCGTATCCAGGGGATGGAAAAATGCAGCTTAAAGTAGAAAGGAGGACACGTCAACATAAAAAACTTATTTAAAGAAGCAGCTAAATTTCAGTGTGTTAGTAAAGAGTGACAATATCCTTTTCTGGTATGCTCAGAGTCAGGGCAGCTGTCTGTGTGAGATATTTCACTTAAGAAGAGGAACAATTTAAGCACCTCTGTTTGCAGCCAATTACTCTGAGTAACAGGACAAATCATAGCTACAGCTTTAGAGCTGCCTCCCTACCTGGCCATGGAGGCACAGCAATGCGGATTTCATCAATCACGAAGATCTCTATGATGCAGAGCTGTAGATTTGACTAGATATTTCCTCTAATACAATCTAAATGCAATGATGAGCTCTCCCTTCCCATGCCTGTCTGAGTAAGAGATGTGACAACCCCAAAGAGAGAAGAGATAAGGGAAAGTGTGAAAATAAATTAATCCAGTTCTAACCATGTGAAGGTACACAAAAGCACATAGCGGAGCTTGAAAAAGAGAACATTTTGCTTTGTAAATTCAAATCAGAAGAGTAGATTCTTTCTGCTTTCAAGAACACTGCAACACCACTTGTCTCCCACAGCAGGCTGGAAAGCAGCATGAGAGAAGGAAGTGAAGACCAAAACTGAAATAAAAGCTTGAGGCATCCAGATGCTCAGGAGAGACAAATTTGCCCTTGGTTATGAAGTTACTTGTATAACTCTTGAAATAAAAATGTTGTTCTGTTAAAAAACAACTTGTATTCCATGACATTATTTCCAAGATCAGTCCTTCCAAAATTAATCACATTCCCTGATGAAGCTGGAGGCTCTGGGCTTTTTCTGGATCATATTTCCTGTGTTCTGAAAACTGTAATACCCGATGCCATTATTTAGACTAGGCAGTAGTTGTGTTCTTTAAAGATCTTTGCTTGCAGCAACTTCCCATACCTGTAGTTAACAAGCAAATAAATGCATAAATAACTGAGAATAGAAGCATTCTCTGTTTTTGCTAGCTGAGTTTTTTGTTAACAAGCTTAAGGAAAAAGTAATGGAGTGGCACATTTGGAGGTATGTTTTTCCTTTTCACAAGGTTATGTATGGATGCAGAATGGAGATAGTATGCCAACACCATTCTTAATGCTATAGCATGCATCTCTGAACTGCTTGTGGGGAATTTAGGTATTATAAGGAAAAAAGTACATGGTTCTGGCATTATGCCTTACTGTGATATACCTTCAGGAAAGACTAAGGAATATCTGCTGAACTGAATGGAACAAATCACTTTTAACCACCAATTTGATGGGGAAAATAATATATCATTCCCCAATCTTGATTCATGAAAGACCTTCCTCCTCCTTCTTCACCCACTGTGCCAGTTTTCCTTTATTGCTCATTCATAAGCAGTACATTACTAACATTCAGTCATCAGTCTTTTTTTTTCCCCCACAGAAATAGTATACGACATTTACTTAAAAGCAAAGTTTAGGGAGTTGTTTTGGTGAAAGTGCCTTCCAGGAAACTCATTTGTACGCGCCTTCTAAAAAATGAACAACATGATCTGACACAGGTAGTGTTTATGCACAGATAATGGTGGATATGAAAGTGAATATCTCCATGTATGAATTACAGTAAAACATCAAAACCTTCAAATCTATCCCCCCAACTTTTGAAAAAAAAAAAAAAGTATATATATACATATAAAATAGGCTCTGTGTTAGCCTGTATCTCCAAGCAGGATGTCTTTTTGTATGTAAGACTGTTTTTCAGCAGCAGAAGAGCTTTCCAACACAACAGGCTGAGTCCTGGGGAAATTTCCCTTCATTTCATCCAATTTTCCCCACAAGTGTACGAGTGAGATAACTTGACTTAATGATGTCATTTCAGTGCCAGCCTCTTCAACAGCAATTACCGAAGGGGAGAAAAAAAAACCTAAAAGAATGAATTCCCTGGGTGGTTTTGTTAGTTCTTCATTATTTTCTCTTTGAAAATTATTCTTCCATACTTCATCTTGAACTGCCTTTTTTTTTCACGCTGAATAGCCCTCTTGCATCTGCTGAATACATGGACATGACCACCCACACTTAGAAAAACCTTACCTCTTGCTGAGCTCCTCTGAAATGGTAGGCAGCAGGGCTCATGCAGCAATAAAACTTCATGATCACAGGGGAAGGAAATAGCACAAGGCTGGGAATCCTCCTGCTGTTTCCATATGATTTCCTAATTTCAAAATAGATTGAGAAATAATAGGGGGAAAATATATTGTGAGAGTTACCTCTATGTTCTTCTATAATTTGCTGCCTGGCCTGTTGTATGTGCGAGGAACTCTATTAAGCTGCTACCCCAAAAGCAGCAGCTTGGTGCTCAGGCTAACAAGCAGGAAAACTTTATTCACCAGTGGTGCTAAAAGGAAGTTTTCCTCTTGAACCAAGGAAGTGGAATCACAGTGGTCATTCCCTCTGGCTTTTGATTTTTCCCTTCTCTCCAGATGACGATTGTGATTGCTCACACTCAGTGCTCAGTTTTGATCCAATGCTGGGATGAGATCCAGCTGTGCTGATTTTGATGCTTGTCCCCATACATGGTCAGAATGACCTGCATTTTGAGATGTAGATGTCTGGGTGAGTTTCCAGCTTTCTTAAGACAGTTTGAAGCTGAAGTATTAAAATTACAGCAATATTTCATTCTTTCCTTGTAAGCCACTGTCTGTAAAGGTTCAGTGCTTATACTTCAGTCTAAAAGCTCCTATTTTCAATTAGAGTGTCATGTAAAATGATAATTTTAGAGACAGAAAATAAAGCCTAAGCACAGATTAAGTTTCACACTGCAAAGGAGCAAAGCTACATAGAAAAAAAATGATCTTGCACTTTCTATTGCACTTTCTTTTTAAGAAAGATAGCTAAAATAAAGAACGTTATAAAATGTATTGATTATGAAGTTCAGGGCAAGTCCAGATTCACTCCTCCACCCAGACGGCTGTCAGCTTTGCACTGCATTATGAACAATCACAGCAAAATCAACCAGGTTCTAAATTACCAGGTCTGCCATCCATACATTTGAAATATCTCTATTCTGAAGTACCGTTTCCTACACCACAGTGAGCTCTGTCAAGCTGTCCCATCGGCCACAAATCACTTTCTTTGTTGTTTTCTTTTCTTTTTTTATATTATTATTTTTACTTCAAACCAGTCAATTAGCATTATTTGAACATGCGTTTTTTGAGGTTTCCTTTTCCTTTATGTGTCTCCAAATTGTTTAAAGACTAACCCGCAGAAGGAAGTGAATGAAATGAATGACATCACACTGTGTCAGATGATTAAGCATTCTAGAATTTCTATTTCAAAATATAGTGGATTATTGTCCCTTTAGACAGTGTATTTTCACTGTGTTACCACCTAATGAGAACACATGGTCTTCAGAGTTGAAGTCACAGAGGGGCACTGCTTTTAAATCCCATGAATTGTCTGCTAGACTTGTTATTTGCTTTTCCCTCTCTCTCCCCAGAGTTTCATAGCCTTTGAACACCTCAGAAGAAGTGCTAATGCACTACTTCACAGAAAATGTCCCAGATACAAACTGGCCTGCTAAAACAACAGCCAGAGTCCCATTGCTCTCTGGTACTGGTCTTGCTTCACTATTTATTTTAAGCATGTTATGAGAGCGGGGAGGCAGGGAAAGGTCAGAAGAAAGACTAAAATACGAACTTTCAGGGGGTCACAACTGCGGGAAGCGGAGCTCAGCCACACCAGGCCCCTCCACCAGCTCTCCCTGTGCTCCCATTTCTCACCCTGGGTAGCTCAGGCTCTCCCACTGCACATTTGCACAGGCTGAATCCCATTGTGGGACTGTTGCTCAGCAACAGCAGCTAGAACAATTTGTTTTTGGACTATTCGGAAGATGATTACGTTTGCGGCATGTTCCCCATCCCCCCTTTGCTCCCCCCCTCCCCGTACCTATTCCTGGATGTTGTAAATATTCATCTGAGTTTTGCATATACAGTAGTTTCCCCTTTAGGTAAAAAGCATACCATCTAAATGAGCTTTTAAGAGTACTTTACTCTGATGCATGCCTACATTTCCTCTCATTTGGTAGATATAATATTGCACATGAAATGGCTTTGTTGGGCTTCTGGGGGTTTTGTTTTGTTTTGTCTATGTCAGACAAATTTCAGCTGGAGCGGAGCCGGCCTCTTTATGGCAGTGCTGCTTCATTGCTTTGTTTGAGGCACATAAAACAAGTGAAGGATTTAAATAGTTGTGAACACCTGAATGACTTTAAAGCATTCTAGTAAAAGATATGTTCAGATCTCCAGATTTCCAATTTCCTTCCTAATTGTTTCTTTATCTACATATCTTTCAGCATCCCATTAGAAAAAGATTTCCAATGCTCTTATCTTAAAAGAATTTATGTTAGGAGTGTAATGCAATATTTAAATCCTTGTCATACATTTCCCTTTGCTTTCACCTACTGTAATAATTCATTCTGAATCTTCCAGCTTTTTTCCCCTGACACATACGAAGCACAGTTCTAAGGGTCACTTGCCAGGGCTGCCATCTTAACCCTCCACCCTTTTGCAGGGCATTTTCTCATTACTAGAAAGCAGATAAAATGTTCCAGTCCCTATGCCTTTAGGTGTCTGCTTCATGCCCTACAGATCAATATACAGAGATCCACACATCTGTTCCATGCCTGGTAGAATCAAAGAATCACAGGGTGGTGTGGATTGGAAGGGACCTTTAAGAATCATTCAGTTCCAAACCTCTGCTGTGAGCAGTGACACCCAGCAGCTCAGGCTGCCCAGGGCTCCAGCCGACACAGTCTTGAACGCTTACAAAGATGGGGCATACACAGCTTCCTTGTCTGGACAGCCTGTGCCTGGGCATCAGTGCCCTCAGTGAAAAATTTGATGGAGCTGACTTAGATATCATAGCTACAGATATCTCCCGCAACTACCCCCTTAATGTTATTCTTTCAGATATGATGGAATAAAAAAGAGGAAAAAGGGAAAAAGAAGGAGCAAGGAATCCAGAAATCAAATATAACTTGCTGAAATATGACGTGTCTGTCTGCCTGTGTGTTCAGAGAGGTTGGGGTCCAGCCCTCTGAGGCACATAGGCATGTTCTTTTATGTAAGTTGAGCAACTCCAGCACTGTACTATTAGTTAGGTGCATGCTTCTGTACCTTCTAGCCTTGGAGAAGGGTAGTTTGTTCTGCAGATACAGAATGAGGGAAATAAGGTTTTTTAGAACAGCCCTTGTTACACAGTTCTTGCCTTGGCACACCATTCTGCTCTGTTAAGGTCCAGGCAGGGAAAGGGAAGAAGTCAAAAAAAACAGGCACTGCTCTCATGGTTTCAAGAGCTCTGTTAGGGCTATTGTTCCCGTTGAACTCTCCGTGGAGATCCCCCCATGGGGCTGGATGTGGGGCTGGCATGCAGTGCCCCGCTGCCTGCACTGCCATACAGACTCCAGCTAATCCCTTTCCGCAGCACAGCATGGCTATGCACTCCCACAGCCTTGCCCTGAAACCTCTCACAGTGAGCTGTGTTGCACGGAAGGAGCCTTTCGTGCACTGCAGCCCGCAAGATTTGCATGAAGGAGGCAGGTACATACACATGGAGTCAAGTGAAAATGGGGTAAGCTCTGATCCAGACTCCACTCTGTGCATGCTGAAAAACAAAAGCTATTTTTTTCTTCCTAATTAGCTGTATTAGAGCAAACATTAATGCATGGTTGACCTAAATACAAAATCATATTTTTTTCTCACTTTCCTCAGTGAAAGCTGTATTTAGCTTTTAAGTGTACATTTCATTTCTTAAACACTGTTTTTCTCTTTAAGATGCAGGTTAAATGTTAATCAATGAGGTAATCTTCATTAAAATTGCTAGATATCGGTGTTTGGTTCCAACCAGATATTTCCTCATTATTTTGAAGGAACGAATTACCAACTCCTGCTGCAGTGAACTCCTTGATACAACACACATTTATCTATGGCCCGCAGGGATCGTTACAATGAGATTCACCTCTCTGTCTGTGCATGTATATATTTAAAAATAACCCCTCAAAACTCCCCTTTGGTCTTTCAGCAGGGAACATATCAAACAGCAAGAGCAAATCTCATGTACACATCAATACCATGCTAACATAGTTGAGTTTCACTGAACCCAATGCCAAATTAACTTTTACAGGGCAATTACAAAATCTTATAATCATGCAAATTAGTAGTAAGCAGCTTACATCTTCCAATTAAATTGCCACCTGCTATTCCAAGATCCAAGTTAGTCATGGTAAACTTTCTCTCCTTCCATTTTAAGGAAAGATTTTATGTGAAGAGGCATCAATGTATAGATTATCCTTCCCAGGGACAGGGATCCAGCTCAGAGGAAGCACTGGCAAGTTATTTCAGTAGAAGAAAAATAACCACATATCATACTGAGAAGAGAAAAAGGAATCAACCCCAAAGACGATAAAAAATGCAACTGTCCAGGTGCACTCCTGAGCTGAGGTTCTCATCCTTGCTGCATCATAAGTCCATACCCAGGCAAGACAAGAGATCTACCCCCTCCCACCGTCCACCTCCTTATGTGAAGCAGAAAAGATACTGCCTGGACCAAGGCTGGCCTCCAGCTCTGGAAGCATCCACCCAGCATCCCCAGCAGTGTCCTCCTAACTGCGTAGTCTATCAGTACTATGCAGTTTTGCCTGCAGCACAAACACACTCCACATTGCACAGCTTTATGCCAGCTCTCTGCAAGGTAGGCAGTGAACTGAAGGGGCCTGTGGCCATAGTTCTCTTTAAGGTAAGGCAGCAAGGTGAGGCTGCTTGATAGAAGCAAATTAGGGTTTTAAGAGTTAGATTTCTAAGTTCAGCACAGTGAAAGCATTATTTCTTATTACGCATTCAGTACAAACTTTGTAGAGAAGGAGAAATTTTACTTGTTAAAAGCAAACAGAAAATGAATGAACTGCTTGTGCTCCTAAAGCCTTGAAGATGCCAAAGCATACTGTGGCCTACAGAATTAACTGTGATGATACAAATCAAATGTCTCAGTGTAAAAGTTAGGCATGAAACATGGCACATAATGGGAACCAGTGTCATCTCTGGAAAACATTACAGAATGGAGGCTTTCTCTTTAGTGTCTCATTCTCTCCTCTTTACCTCCCTGCCCCTGTAAGGGCACACACCAGACACTTTTTGGGCAGGCTGCCTTCAGTTTTTAGGAGGTTAACTGTTGATTGTTGCAGCCAACAGCTCTGTTCTTAAAAATCAGTTTAGCTGACATCCATCTTGATGAGATTCATATAGCTTTGACAGAAAGCTGTGCTCATACAGAGAACTACTGCTGCTTGAGATTTTGAGGTGTCACTACAAATCTGTACTGCTGTCCCAGGGACAGCTTTCTGTCTTTTTGTTGGATGTCTCCAGGTGCTCACATTTCCTGGGTTGGCTTTAATCTCATTTGGGTGTGTTACCCTCGTGGTGGTGAAAGTTTGATAGCTTTTTTGGAGTGTAAGTCTAGCACAAAAACCAAACATATTCCTGCAAAAGATAACAGAAATTGTAGATGTCTTCATTCAGCCTAAGAACTCCAATCTCTTCTCTCAACTGAGACATGGCAAATGCAGCAACATCAGAGGGAAAGCAAAATAGATATTTTGTCTTTGGATGCATCAGCGTTCAAAAACTCTGTTTGAATATTTTAAAGCATCTTCTTCTCAAGGATTTGCCAATGGACTTCCAGCATGACAGAGATTTTGATTCATAGCTGAAAACACAAATGTTTTTGTTGTTAAATGGCTTGTTTTCACTGAAGATTAGAATACCAGATGACTACAGAAATTCCTATCTTTCCTTACAGCCCAGCATTTCTCTGGACAAGCCAGTATATTTGCAATCAGTAGCAGTTACAGTTTGTTTATAAGCAGTGTATCAAAGCACCTTTTCTTACATAGAAATTGGGGAGAGAAAAAAAAACATGGTTCTTGTGCCAAATAGATGTGAAAGATTACACAGCTGCAGTGTCTTGAGGTTACAAAACTGCCAGTTTAACAAGCAAGATAAGCAGCAATGCTGATGTATTTATAGGAGTTTAGACATTTATATTGCTTTTTAAAAGAAATGTAATGAACCAATCCGTAAGTAGTAGGGGGATCATAGGTTTATTGCTTCTTAGTGTAATGGAAACCTACAACATAAAAAGATGCCAATAAGCAACTTCTGTGTTAACGGCATTGGCAATAAGCTCTTTGGGGCTGGGACTTTGTTTCTGGTGTGTGTGCAGAGACTAGCACAAGGTAGCAGTCATCTGGCTGGAATCTCAAGCTATTGTTGTAATCTAAGAATTAGAAAACACCTATGTGAGAACTGAAACCTGCCACATCTTGTGAAAGGATCGTTACCTTGAACCAAAAATATAAATTAAATTTATATTTGTTTAATAGTACCTAATGGTATTTACTGGTGTCTAATCTGAAGATCTTGTACTCATTTCAATAGACTGTGGAGAAGTTCTTTGGATGTTGCAAGTGGAAGATGTACTGAAGGAAGCGGCCTGTATCTGTAAGCAATGCTGTAGGAAGAGCAGGAAAGCAAAAGGCTCTACAGAGTCATCTGCCTTTAAAGTAGTGAGATATATTCTCGATTAATTTGAGAAAAGTTGTACCATAGAATCATGGAATCACAGAATTGTAGAGGTTGGAAGGGACCTTTGGAGAACATCCTGTCCTACTCCTCTGTTAAATTAGGATCCCCAGAGCAGGTTGCACAATGTCAAAGAATGTATTAAATTCTGACTTATAAATATGTACAAACAACCAGCAGATTACACTATCTACTTCACTATTGACTGGGAAGAAAAAAAAAAGATGTAAAATATATCGCCAAAAATTCTTTCACCATCCCCATTCATATGTAAACGGAAAATATTTCAGCGTTTCAGTGTTGTCATTGTTTACTGAGTGTACTGGCTTTGCCTTTTCCAGTTATCCAAAGAGGCTTCTCACCATTTCTTTGATAAGAGGAGAACAGAGATAATTTTGAGCTGTCATTACTCAATTCTCACCTCTCTCCCTGTCATGCAATGCTGTTCAAGAATAAAACTGTAGACTCCTTGACCAGCCTGTGCTTTAACAGCATAAGCGAACAACATACTAGAGGTTAAAAGTAATTTCCCTGCCAAAAACACTTTTCTGACTGGGGACTTCCTTTTGAAAATTCTGGCTCCAAGAGGAAGGTAGAAGAGGGCATGCTGAAACGTTACCGCTTAATTTTGAAAATATCAGGATGATTCTCTCCAAAATAAATACTGGAGAGGTCCTTAAGCAATGTATGCACTAAGTTATAGCTGTGGACTGGCACATAGCCATGGTTAGATGGTGTTTGGTTTTAGTTTCCCAGCCAACCTCTCATGAGTAAGTGTTAAAATGTGGTGTGAAAGAGTGATGACGGAAAAGCGATGAGGGAGAAGTTGAGATTACCTCTCTGATACAAAGTGCCCTGCTAAGGTCAAGAGAAATATTATTAGAAGGGAAAGGTCATCAGGTTTCAATACCAAATATAAGCCAGCAACATGGAATTTCCTCTTTCAAAATTTCAAGCCTGCATTCAGATGACATCCCTCCTAAACCACCCTTGCTGATTCTCATCATCTAAACCCACTGCTCCTCAGACATCTCTTCAGGATGGAAGCTCCTACTTTTTGCTCTCGAGTCCTTTGATTTCCTACGAAGTCAAGGACCGCCTTGTCAAGGACCGCTTTGCCCACAGCTCCCACCTGGTACCATTAAAAAAGCTACACAAGCTCAGCATTGCTGCTACTCATTTCTGTCTCTGAGCAGAAGCCCAGGATCCCTGAGATGCCACTGTCGTTACATCTGCATGGGACCCTCAAATTGCTGTACATCAGTGCACATGTGTTTGTTTTCAAACTCAACAACAAATGTGACATTAAACACCCTTTACTGCTCCACTGAACATCCCTGTCTGCCTCATGTTTCAAAACAGACCTAATTCCTAGTGTTGCTGGCTTGTGATTGAACTAATGGTGCATGCAGAATCATAATTCAGCAAAGTGAATTAAATCATCAAAGAGTCTTTTACACTCAACACTTATCACTGCTTATGCAGAAACCAAAACTGTGTACTTGGGGGAAAGCAAATATTTTCACACAGTTTAGAGGTGGACAGTCAGCTGTGGGCAAACAGAAGGTAGAACTGGCAATTCACAGAAGAGCTGAGGGGCTGGAATATGTAAATGACAAATCTAAATGAGTCAGCAGCCCTCCATAGGAAAAGCACCAGTAGTTTTCAGGAATAATTTTCTCTTGCAGACCCCATCTGTAAGAAAACTGTCATTCATTATCTAGAGAGTTTAATAAGGGACATGAATTATTTATTTGGGATTTTTTTTTTTCTTTTGGGAGAGGGGTTCTCAATTAGTTCCTGGCTCTTTCAGGCCGTTTTCCCATTAAGAACTTGGCAAAGGATCTCCACATGACAACAGAAATCTTTCTTTTTGCTCTGAAGGAGGCACGTCCAATGTCTCCAGGGCACTGGTCCAGATACCATCATGACAACGTAGATCAGTTTTACCTGACTTACCAAATGACACAACTTCATGTGATCAAGAAAACAACTGATTCTCAGGAACTTGCAGAAAGGCATTTTTATAGACTCTTCGTTCTCCTCTGAGGAAGTTATTTGAAGATTGCTATGAAGTTCTTGTTGGTTTGGCTATGTTATTTTGTCCTACTTAGTAGGGAAGTTGTTTTCCTTACAGGATATGCTTTGACTAATCTTTGGGGCCAGAATGCATCCCAGAGGACACACAGCAGACCCATCCCAAATAACACTCTGAGTCCAAGACAAGCATTAATCTACAATGGGTTTTGTACAGCAAAGGAGAGTTTTGGCTTAGTAAACCTTATCTCTTACAGGAAGTCAGCTCTGGAAAGTGTCTCGCCAATCCTTCTGTTTTTATAGGTTTAAAAAGTCCTTGTATCTTCAGAGCAAATGAAATAGGTCTGGTTCTTGGTTACGTGTGGAAACATCAGATATAGGAGAGGGGGGTGCCACTACTCCCTTCTACCTCTGCAGAGCCAGTGACAATTTTATCCTTCTAAAATAAAAAACAGCCTCAACTTCCTTTGATCTCAGATTCTTTATCCTTGAAAGATCATCTTCTTTTTGAAACCCTAAATCATTTCAGGCACTCTTTTTTTTTTTTTTTTTTTTCTTTTGGTTTGATTGTTTGTTTTAGACAGGTTTAGGGCTGGACCTGAAGTAGTGATTTGTTTGAGTTTCATGGCATTAAAGTTGCTATTCAGGAATGTTGCTGAGACTACGGCCGTATTACTCCAACTTGGAAAGATCACAGGATTGGCAACTCCTAAAACAAGATCAGCCAAGAACAGTCTCATCTGATGTGTGCTTCCATTTTTAGCCTGCCTGCAGGATTCAGATTTGATCAGTACTTTGTTGACCTAGTGCTGATGTCTGTGCAAGGGAGAACAATTTTACATAAAATTCTGAAACAAGCCCTATTCTTTTCTGGTACTACTGTGCCCTAGAATCCATCTAATAATATGGCGATGAAATCATTGCTTCCATCTTTTTCCCAATGGAATTTACCAAAACGTTAGTGAAATGATCTCATTTGAATCCCTTTCCACACAAAGCATTGAGCCATACCAGCCAACACCAACACTGGTTCCAGTGTGGTCATAGTGCTATTTCCTTGACAGTCCTGGACAGTTTCAGAGAGATTACAGATGGATGGATCTCATTTGGTTCCAGCTGGACTGGAATGCAGATGGATCCCAAATGTCAGAAAAAGGATCCTCACAGTTGAAATACTGGTGGATACTAAATTCCCTTGGAAAGCGACAGTTCTGGAAATAACATTTTCTGTACCAGTAAATTAGCCCCAAAATGGCATTTCCTGGCATGTCCGGAGTCTGGATGTGGTTAGTTTGAAAGAGATGCAGAAAAAATATTGAAGATACTAGTTAGCTCAGAGGTGCCCCATGGGAAAATATCTAGACTTGTTCTCCCACATTTTAAAGCCCTCCCTTCTGTTTAAATAGTGTTAAGATGGATACAGGTAATGAAACTTGGGGAGACTGCTGGCTTGCGTGAAAAATAAGACAGCTATTAGGATGTGAACAAGCAACTCAGACAACTAATCTAATTTGCCATGAATACTGTATTTCCTCACTGTGGAAGGATAAGCGTATTTTTTGGACAAAGTTGTTCAGGCTCCAGCTCCATTGGTGGCACTGCAAAGAGCTTATTGTCCAACTAAAGTCCCGTTAGAGCTGACAGTGCTCAGCACTTTGCAGGACTGGATAACAGCTTGTTTGAAAAATATCTTCTACTGAAGGGTTAAGAAGATAGTCAAGTATGCTTTCCTAACAGCAAACTGAGCTCAAATGCTCTGAAAGACATGAAGTGGAGCTACCGCCAGGCACCAGCAGGCTGGGAATCCTGGCTTCCCTGGGGTGCTCCTGAGCGCCTGCAAGCTGCCTGGTGGGTTCCAGCACTGATGAACATGTCCATAAGCACAGCAGGTTCCAGCGTGCCAGGATTATCTCCATGCAGGCTGAGAAGAAAGAAAACTCTGCTAAAATTCCTGCTGATATCAAAGGAAAATCCTCAGAGATTTCTGCCAGTTAGCTCATTCTGTACTGTCCCTTTCTATCATGAAGCCAGGAACAGAGATATATATCAAATATAGACCAGCTGCTCAGAAGTACATGCAGATACTGACACTTTAATCACTTTTATAGGTAATGCTTTGTGTCAGTTCCCAGTAGGGACTGTAGCCTGGACTATAACTTCGAATGAGAGACCTCAAATTCAAGATTAGTTTTGAATGTGTGTGGGAGAGAAAACAAGAGAAATCTGCTTTATGTGCTGTCCAAATTGTTTATCTTAGGGCTGAGTGATCTGTTAAGCAGATGGCTAAATAATTTTCAAGCTTCCCATAGAAAGCTGAATCCTCTGTGTTTGTAGGTATGTACGTATCAGTATATGTTCCCCTACCTTTGCACTTACTGTGACATGCTTCAGACCTCTGGGCTGCACACAGGGCACTTCTGTGACCTGGCTACTTGACTACAGGAGACTTCCATGGGTCTTCTGTATAGTAGACTGACAAGTGAAATTGTTTACCACACAGAAAAGCAAAACATTTGAGTCTAACAGTCAGTGTATGTGACCTGATATATGAAATATGGTAGTACTGGATGCAATGCATGTACTGCTTTGAGCTCATAAAAATATCACTGGATATTTAACAGATTATGCTTTTTTTCTTCCTTTTTTTTTTTAATTTTTTTAACTACATGCAAGGAATGCTTTTCTTCCTTCTAATTTTAACTATGAGAATTGAGTACATTTTCTATAATCTGGAAATAAAATACAGCAGAACCATTACTCAGTTTGTGTGTGAGAAAATGGACGCCTTAGTCCCATTACAGAAGTAAAGCATGGCTGTTCAACCACCCCAGCGATAAACTATACCAAGAATATAACAGTACTGATGTAGTTTACCTAAATCATTTTAGCGTTTTCCATGACTGCTGCTACAACACTAAAAAGGAATAGAACTGGTACATATCACCACTTTCTGTACTTATCTCTCATTTTGTGATCAGATTAGGCAATGTCTGACTATTTTCATAGCATCAGAACCATCTTGTTAACAGGGTCTTAGTACATGAATTTCAAATAGTCTTTCTATAGTCTTCTTGAGCAACAGTTTCCCAACTATCACCTCATTCCAGTATCCATATATCTGCAAGTAAACCCTTCCAGCACAAAATACATAGATTAATAATTCAAAAAATGGTAAGTCAACATGCATCTCCAGTAAGACTGAAAGCAAAATGTTGAAACATCTCTTGTAAAACAAGGTATAGTATTTTACTTGTGCTAGAAGGGTTTATTTGCAGATGTTAACATACTTATTTTTCCTAAAATGTTCAAAGAGCTTCCTTAGGTTTAGTATTTATTTTTTAGAATCTGAAGTTCCATAGCTAATTCCGTGGATTGTCACAATACATACTGCACTTTTAGCTGCTTATTTTCCTTTAACATTGTCATTAATAGAGCATCTCCAGTGCATAGAAATGAAGTGTCTCCCTTACACCTTTCATAACCTGAACTATGTCTCATCAGAGAGCACTTCTACACTCTATTATGCCTTTAGAAACATGCTGTCCATGCTATAAATCCATGCTAGAGCTGGAAAGAAGCAACATCAAAATCTCTAAGACAACACACAAAGATACAACAAATCAAAGGCAAAATAGTAATGGTTCGATTAGACTTTTAAATTGGATATTAAAATGAGTTTTGTAGTTAAGTACAATTGTCTCAGAATTTGGCAGGGAAATCATTAACCAAATGATGTTAAATTTGCACAGATTGTTGAATAAATGAGTAAGACTTGCTTTACATGGCAGCAAACCAACCAAAAAACATACACACAAAGAATTGCTGGCAGTCCACGTGAACAAATAACTTGCATTAGGATTAGACTTTTTTTTTTAAGATCAGTAATTGAATAGTTACTATTCTCATTAGCTATCCTTCCAAATGGAGCAGCTTTCTTATAGACTGTGCAGTTGTAGAGAGGGAAGGGTAAAGGGTACAGGGACATGTTCCTTGTATAATATAAGGTTTCTTGCATGTTTACTAAATGGGTGTGGTTAAATCTATAGTTTTTAATCACAGTTTATGGATATATGTTCAAGATGCTTGTAAAAGTCAGATAATTTTGCATACTTGTTTATTTTCTTATTTTGGTAGAGGTGTTTCCTCTCTCCATTAGGTCATATCCAACGAAATCCAGGTATCTGGATGCACACATACAAACAATGCAGAGATTTTTAGATTTTTCTAAACAGTGGAATCTTCCAAAAAGTACTTCGTAAAGCTCAACTTACTCACCAGTAGATTTGCCTTATATCATTGGATTGGTTTAGCTACAACTACCAATAAATCTTCAAAATATTTTTACAACCAAATTGTGATTTCTTCCTCTTCATGATAAAGTTATTTTCTAAAATCCATCATGGATATCATCTGGAGGTATAGATTAATCATACAGTGAGGATGTGCAAGAAAACCATAGGAAAAAAAAACTACGTATAAACTTTCTTCCAAAGGCAAAATATAATTATAATTAAGACTTTAAAAAAGGATTATTCACTGTCATGTAGTATATTGGTACTGATTGGATTAACATTGTACAAAAAGCATGGAAAAGTCAGTCCTAAAGCATAGGCATGTGCAACATAAAACTGAAATGAGATCCTGGTTCTCATCTCAGCACAGTGATTACTTATGGAGTAGTCCCAATCCATGTAATCATCTCTCAGTCAGAACAGGAAATTTACAATCAGACCGTCTAGAAATTTACAAATCAGCCACATAAAAAGTGTCAGGATGGTAAGCGGCATATAACAATAGGTGTGTGCATATCAGCACTTCATTCTCCTTAGAAGTGTTTTTTTTACCCTTGTTGCCCTCTGGGAACCATCTCCATCCCATGCTGCTCCCTATACCTCCAGCCACAAAATTGCTTGGTGGTATGGCATAAGCAGTTTAGCAATTAAGCACTATCACCAACTGTGATGTTGAGTGCTTGAGCCTTCCTTATTCACTGGCAAAGAAATGGCTAAAATAGCCAGAACAGGGAGACGATGATGACATATGGGCATGAGTTTAAGCTGAGACCTGAAATGAGAGACCTTGGTGGTAAGTTGGTGAACATATATATGTACAGAGGTTCATGGAGAAATATTTTCATTTAGAAACTAGAAAATCAAACAGAAGTATGAGCTGAACTTAAGGGCGACTTAGTGGAAGAGAAGGACAAGAGTTCAAGAAACTGAAGGCAGAGCTGGAACTTAGAAGTGGGTGGGAGCACAGAAACACATTTAAAATAAGAAATTATCAGATGTGATTTTCTCCAAGTATTTCTAGCAATGGAATAACCACGCTGGTCATTGTCTATGATATGATCTCATTCCCAGAAGTACAGTTTCAGTTTCAGATACCCTCATAAAATGGTTACATCATAGAGATGCTTTCAATTATACAACTGAAATAGTGTCAAAGAATAGCCTCTCTACCAGCAAACACTAATGAAGCATATTGGAGAAAACATTCTTCCTACATATTAATAAAACCAAAATAATGCCTTTAGAAGAAATAAACGAGTTTGGGGTTATAGTTAAAGTTGTTCTGTATTGAAAGGCATTTATATTTTCACTCCAAGGACTGCAGCACATCCACTTAAAGTACCTTGGTTCACAAGGCAACTCAATAAAGCGGTTCAACTCTAATGAGTTCAATGGAGTTATGCCAGGCATGGATTAGGCCTCGTGACTGTAAAATATGGTCTGTTAAGGTGTGAATGATATGCAGTTTCAGATCCAAGTAAACATCAGACAACAGCAACTGTATCCCATTTATTCCAGAATTCACCTGCAGACTTTGCAAGTTCTGTCTCCATTTGAAAACACTGGGATCACAAAATCGCAGAAATGTAAGGACTGGAAGGGACCTCTAGAGACCATTAAATCCAACTCCCTTGCTAAAGCAGGTTCCTTATAGCAGATCACGCAAGTAGGCATCCAGGCAGGTCTTGAATATCTCCAGAGAACAAGACTCCATAACTTCTCTGGGCAGCCTGTTCCAGTGCTTTATCATTCTGACAGTAAAGAAGTTCTTCCCCGATGACTGCAATATCTTAAAAACAAAGAAAGAAAAAAAGGCAAATAAAATGCTAAATGGCAAAAAAGAGAAGAGACAAGCCACACTAGGAAAATGACACACCATGGGCCAAATTTACTGAAAAATACACAATAGTATGAGAAAGTGATACTTATTTTCAGCGTTGAATATGCACGATACATCTAATATGCTCAAGATGTATTATTCAATCTGCAGCAGCTGTCTTTGTACAGAAGTCTGGAGAAGAATCAAAAGGAGCAATGTACAATAAAACCAGGCACCTTCCTATGCCCCTGGCTAGCTGTCACAACACTCCTTCCTTCTATTCAAATGCATCACGTAGCTGATATTCTTCTAAAATAACAATGTTAACTGTTTAGCAGGAAAGGAAATACAGACAAAGGACAGTAACCTCTTTGTGTGAAATGATCTATAGCCAGCAACATTTCCACAGGAAGAAATAACTATTTGTTGTTAGACTACCAACTCAAAACAATGCAACAACATGAAAGGTTCAAAATTAAGGGAATTGTTTGGTCTTTTCCTCAACAAGATGGGTCAATTTCAGAACTAGATCTGCTCTGACACCCTACTTCTGGAAAGCATCATTATTCATTTATGCTTTGCCTTGGAGTAGGAATGCATGTAAGCCTGAGTTTCTGTGACTGAGAAGAATAAGCTATTTAATTGCAGGATGTCAGGATTCTGATCAGTTTGGGGAAAATAAACTTGTAAATCAGAGCACTTGTCTTTACTTTTAGAGTGCATGCTCTAGTGAGCATTTTATATAATACTTCCATATTACCTCTTGAAGGCCTTGACTCAATTTTTCTTCAAATTCATACCAATGTATTTATTTTTGTTTTTCCCCTTTTTTCTCCTTTTTTTGCTATTTTTAAACTTCTCATGGCATTTTTTAAATACTCTCAGCTTAATTTGCAAGCCTAGATATATAAATCAGAATCACTTTTAATAGTTTATATGTGTTCAAACTTTCTGTCTTCAAAATTACCTTATTCTGATATTTATAATCCTAAGATTACTGAATGCACCTGATACCATGTAAGATCCAATAAAAGGGAATCTCACTAATGAGAAATGACTTTTTGTTATGACAAGAACTGATTTATTTTTCAAAGCAGAATACATCAGCTTGGCAAAAATTCACCAGGCAGGCTTTTAAAACTGGTGAATGTGCAAGCCACTTTGCCTTTCCTAAATTAAACTGAACCTAAACCAAATTGTCTCTAGAAAATAATAATAATAGAATGATAAAAGCAACCAATATCTGCTTTCACAGAATAACAGAAGAGAAAATAGAAGAAACAAAAAATTTAGAACTTTCACACTGAGTCATTTTTTTCCTGTTAGTAGACATACTATTTACAGATGAATGCTACAACAATTTTACATCCTAGCAGGGACTCACTGTCGGAGATACGTGGGAAAAGATCTGTTTTAATATGGTATAGATTGTCACTCCTCCTTCCGTATATGCGTGTATCTCTACCAGAGTATGTCTTCATTCCATATATGAGTATACATATATGATTTATCACACTATAAAACACAACTATTCTTTCTGATGTAATGAGAATAACACTACTAGTCACCCTGTGTCCTTTTGTGTATGCTGAATCTTGCCTGTTTACACAAAAGAACTTATACTGAGAGTCAGAAATGATTGAGTTGGGATTTTCTTTGTTTTAGAAGGAAGTGTATCACTAAGCAATATTGAGGTTCCTGGAAAAAGAATACACAAATAAAGAGCCTATCAATAAATGAAGAAAACATTCTAAGAATCACTGGAGGAAATCCTTAGAACTAGATTTAGGCTACACTGGGAGCTGTTGGAGATCTTCCAGAGGAGAGTCATGAAAATGATTAGCGGGCTGGAGCACCTCTCCTATGAAGATAGTCTGAGAGAGCCGGGCTTGTTCAGCCTGGAGAAGAGAAGGCTGCAGGGTGACTTCACTACAGCCTTCCAGTACCTAAAGGGAGCCTATAAACAAGAGAGGAGGGAACTTTTTGAAAGGGTCAAAATTGCAGAATAAAGGGAAATGGTTTTAAGTTGAAGGATAGAAGATTTAGGTTAGATGTCAGGGGAAAGTTCTTTACCAAGAGAATGGGGAGGTGCTGGAACAAGCCATGCAGAGAGACTGTGGAAGCCCCATCCCTGGAGGTGTTCAAGGCCAGGTTGGATGGGGCCCTGGGCAGCCTAATCTAGTATTACATGGGGGGGTTGGCAGGGGAATTGGAACTTGATGACCCTTCCAACCCAAGCCATTCTATGATTCTATGGTTCTAGCATATGATTAACTGATAGTAAATGAGAATTTTATTCTGAATTTTACTAAAAGAAAAATATGTGGAAAAAATCACGGTTTCTCCAAAAAGGAAGGAATTTAGTGCCCTTATAGCATCTGCCATAACCTATCTCAGTTCAAGTCCCAGTGTCTTTCCTCAGAAGACAAAAAATGAATGACTTCATTAGGAACCAGTTTTCCAACAAACTGGTAGGAAGTAGATTTATTAAATTATTTTACCATTCCAGATGAAGATACAGAATAATAAAACATGGCTAATCCAAGGCCTGTTTGATTAAAAAAAAAAAAAAAAAAAAAAAAATTTTTTTTTTAGAAAGGTATATAAAAGAGGCTATAAAAAATGTATATTGAAAAGAGAGTTCAGTTTTGACTCATCACTATGGTATATAAATTACTCATGATAATTTATAACCACAAAAAAATATGTTCCAGGTTCTATTTTCTTCACTTTTTTGATACCATGATTGAAATAAACCTAAGATTGCTTTGTACCACTCCCTCTCTTTGAATTTATGCATGTGTCTCTTCTGGAGTAACAACCTGGTAACCATCTGAGCCAAAGAATTTCCGAAGTGGTGGAAAAAAATTGTTGTAGTAATTCTAGGCAGGCAGCAGTGATTTCTCGTACCAGATATTACAAGAGAGTAGGCCAGCACTGAAGGAAGATCCATGTTCAGAAATCATTTATGAGGATTACACGCTGAAACAACTGCAAAAAGTAATGTGTGGCAAGTAAAAGAAGTATTATTTTCAGGTAAGTTACATTGTAATTAATTTGACAGTGTACTTTGACAAAGTTCAGATCCTGGACATAGCTATATGCTGTAAGCTTAGTAATTTTTCCTTACATGGTGGCTTAGATCACTGATTTTCCCTGTGTAACTCAGGTTAGGTATTGTTGTCTGTTCTGTTTACTCAACATACATGTAAAGGAATTTCAGATGGTAACAGGGAAACCTTAAGTACATTTCTCCCATTTCCGAAACGGAGACCAAAGATGGCAACCTATTAATCCATGACACGGTAGAGTTAGAGTATAATGCTTTGATTAATGTCACACAGACTCTGAGCTTTCAGATCTTTCCGCCAGTGGCACCGCACTGTCAAATGTATTTTGAAATATACAACACACTGGAGCGTGCTGCAAGATGCTGGGAACTTTTCAGAGGCACAGATCTCTGATTGGACCACTCTCGCCAGATTTAATTCAGATGAGATTTGAAGCATGAGCTCCTAGTTGCACCTGGGTGCAATGGAACCAAGGAAGGGTGAACTGCATACATACACCAAGACGTGAAAAACAAACAAGCAAAATCAACAAAAACGGATGTGGACCAGAAATGCATTGCCTTCAAGGGTGAAGGTCATGGCAAATAACTACCCAATGATTAGTCTGTCAGTCACGTTTTGGCCATAGATGCTATCTGTTAAGATGCAGTTAGTTATAGAAGAGTAAGTGTAGTTGGTCATTCTTTGGTTTGAAGAATGGTTGTTTTTCAAACATAATACTTTGCATTCCAACATTAGTTTTTCCATGCACTCTTTTGCCAGAAAAAGTAAAGGCAGTTATTTATTGGTCTGTTTTCTGAGGAAAGCAGAATTAGTTTCCTCTCAGAATTTTGTGGGAAAAAAATACAAGTTTCCCCCACACCACTAACTTGCAGTATAGCGAAGATAATAAAACTATAGTTATGAGCATTAAACTTACGCTCAATTTCCAAGCAATCTTGACAATTCTTAGTTACATTACTAAATTTTATTTTCCTCTTCTGTTCTCTGACTGTATTTAAGTAATGCTATTAAATCAATGCAATCTTTGTTAATGTGGTGGACATTCTTCCCAAAGAAGAAATATTATTGCTGCTAATCCTAACATATCTTTACAGCAATTTAAGTATTGGAAAGCAGAACAATACTTTAAGATTATAGAACATTACTGAAGTCCGTGAGAATTGATTATACTTGAACACTGCTATTATTTTTGTTTTTTTACAGTTGTAAAAGCAGTTAGCTCTGTCACTATTACTTGGTGTTGAAAGGTCACCAAGATGCTATTGGTGTTTCATTCCATGGACTAGGCCATTGTGAAGACCGTTGTGGGTAATTTACATGTACCTTCAAAGAGAATAAAAATTGAGACAAACTAAATCCCATGAAATGTACCGATCATCCCTACAGAAAAATTTGAAGAAATAATCCTTGGTGTCTTTGTCATGAGTTATTAACACTGCATCCTCAAGTAACTGCACTAAACTATATTCAGAGCACACTACCTATTCCCCCCACAATAGCATTAGAAACAAAAAGGGTAAACAGTGTCAGCCAGCAGCAGATGATGGTTTTGGGGCATAACTAAATTACTCCTGGACTGCCTAATGCTTTATTTGAGGCTGGTGGAAAATAACAATTAAAAAAAATACCTTAAGGCTGGAGCAAGCATCATATTTAACTTTTACTAAATTAAGCTTTAACACTCAAACACACGAAAGGAGCATAGTCGGACTCAAGTGAGGTGGCCATTTTTATTCCGCTATTCCACCTGCTCCTCTTAAAATTTACTATAGATAGTCACTGTTGGAAAGAAAACAAAACCAACAACATGGGTGCTGCAAGCAAGAGTTATTCACTTTTCAACACAACTTATATTTGAACTAGATGGGGAAACATTTTTCTTTCATAGTGGAAGCTTTCACAACTTACAGATATCTTCATGGCCTATATTTCAGTAAGCTTCGGGGTCTCTGAAGTGTTTTGCATAAAAATACGTTGAAGTCTTTAAAATAATGAATAGCTCAGTGACAATGTGTGAGGTGCAGGAGGTTCTCTTTGGCATCCTTGAATTCAAAGCAGAGACAGAAACCTTCCATTCTCTACGTGCCACAGGAAATCTTAATCTCACAATAATGAAAAAATAAACATAATGAAAAAATAAACTGAATAAAACACAAAATAAAGTGACGAGTATGTAAATGAAAAAACTTATAGGACATCTGGGCTTCTATAATTCCAGTCTTATGACCAAAGGGAATGCAGAAAGAATAATGACAGGTGACTGCACTTACTGCAATGTCAGATTTCTAAAAAATGTATACAAATGTCAGTCCGTGGTCACAGGAAAATGCTGAATATCAGTAAATCATAGAACAGAAGCATGATGGCTCTCACAGTTCCCTTCCTACAGTTTTTCCATTGGTGTTGTAAAAAAAGCTTAAATTCTTCATTTTTAGGGATTTTAATCAAGAAATGAAAAATCATCTTCCAGAAGAATGCTGATATTTAATATGAAATTTGCTGTATAGCCTCATGATATCAAATATTTTTTTTCCTGCAGAAACCTGGCAAATAAAATCCCTTAGTGTAGTAACTGCAAGGTGGAATAGTCATTGCTCTTAATTTACTGACACTAGACTAAATCAGAAGGAGGAGGAAAACAGCTTTAATTGTTTGGTTTTTCTTTACTTATCATTTGCACTACATATGAGTTTTTAAAGACAACACAGAAGTACTAACCCCTGGAGGGGAAGATGATATGTTCAAGAATCTGAAAGGGCCTAAGTGTGTGGAAGCTGATGGAATCCATTTGAGATGCTGTGAAAGTGCAGTGAAGTTCCCACTGATGAGGAGAAATTTAATGCACATTTTTAAAAGGGGAAAAAAAAAAACAAACGATGATCCAGGGAACTACAGGCCAGTCAGTTTCATCTCTTTGCACGTGGAAAGGTCATGGAAAAAATAACTGTGCAAACTACACGTACGGAGAACAATCAGGTGATTGATGAGAATCAACATGGCTTCATTAAATGTAAATCACGTCTGACAAGCTTTGTAAACTTCCACAATAGGAATACAGCACTGGTGAATAAGGGAAGATCCCATGGTGTTATCTACCTGGACTTGCACAGGTAATTTGACACGGTCTGCCACAACATAATTTCTTCTAACTAGGAGAGATATGGAATTGACAAACGTACCAACAGATGGATTAAAAATTGACTGGATGATTGCACGCAGAGTTGTGGTCAACATCTCAGCGTCTGAATTATGACATGATTAGTCATGATCCCCAGCAAGATTAACAGCACTCTCACGAGCTCACAGATGATGCTCAGCTGCTTCTGCACTGAAGAGAGGCCATCCACATGAACTGTGAGAAGCTTAAGAGATGAATGCATGCAAACCTCGTTAAATTCAAAAAGGCCAATCATGAGCTCCTACACATAAATAGGGGATATCTCAATTATGGTTCTGTATGTAGCTGAGGGGAGAACGGATTGAGAACATTCTCAAGGAGGTCTTTCAGGACTTAGTATACAAAATAGGGGAAAAAACCCACAATAATTCATTTAAGAGAACAAGAGAGGCAATTTATTTGAAATAACGTGATATAATACAGAATAATTAGAAATAGTAAATCAAACAAACAAAAATGGGAGGAGAGAGAGAAAGTCCAAGTCCTTACTGGCAGGCACTCCTGTCTGGCCTCGTGGAAGAGCAGAGAGCTCTCTACCAGCACCTAGAATCAAAAATCACATAGGGAATACTGGAGACTACAGGGAATAGCACAGTGAAAAGAAACCTCTCAGCATCTAGTCAGACTACCTGCCTCTCGAGAGCTGCAACTCACATGACAATAGCCAAGACTGCAAGAAGCACAGGACCTAAGATGGGCAGCTCCTGGGTACTGTGCTCCAGCACAAAACAGCCTCCCACTACAAAACGATATGAAATACTAATATACGCAGGACAGGTGAAAAAAGGGAATGGCCAGGAGAAGTGAAGTGGTCAGTGATTGCACACCCTTCCAATTATTCTAGAGCCCTCCAGCCCTGACTGATTGACTTGAGCTATTTTGAAATTCCTAACAGCTGTAAGTTTCGCTTTCTGAGAGCACAAAGTGACCAAGACGGAGGGACCCATTTTGCCAGTTGACAGGGACAGAAGGAAGGACATACACATCAACTAAAAGGATAAGCTTTACTGCCTATTTCAAAATGACACACACAACAAAAAAAAAAACAAACAAACAAAAAAAAAAAAACAACCCACAACCAACGTGATTTAGCAGTGGGTTGATAGTGTTAGAGTAGTATGATTAGATTATGGTTGGACTTGACGATCTGTAAAGTCTTTTCCAACCTGAGCTATTCTATGACTTCAGTCTATCTATCAATCACTGCCCTAGTATTTGAACCACCATCCAGACCCGCAGTTGCTGGGGAGCCCTGGTTGCAGCGAGTATCTGGAGAACCCATCCCAGCAACTGGGAAGCCCTACGGCAGCACGTCCACCCCGCAGTCCAAGTCTCCATCATCACTGCAAGCAGGTCCAGCCTTCATATCATTGAACAAAAAAATCTACTTAACAGTCAGGCGGAACATCTGGTTTCCTCTGTCTCCTGTTGGTTTTACCCCCAAACCCTGGCCAGGGTTCAAGGAGCAACCAAGGGAGTAATGCTATCGACTTCAGAGCTATTGCATTCTGTCTTGTTTCATGGTTACTAATTTAGCTACAGCTGGAATTAACACAGGTAGCTTTTAAAAAGAAATAAAAAATACTTCTCTCACTATAACTGTTTGCTTGGGCACTAATATAATTCTTTACCTCCGATTGATACCAACTATCAGGGAGATTCAAGGTCAGTCCTTTCAAAGTATCAATTCTGACTGTTCTGATCCCAGAGTAAATAACTGAACACAACTATTTAGGGAGGTTCCCTATTTTCATACCTAGTTGTGCTTGCACACCTTCAATTTGTTTCCCTCCCAAATCGGTAATAATTATGGGCTGTACTTTAAGAGTCTTAAGGTTTCCATACATTGAAGAGGCCTCCATCCCAGCATCAATTAAGGGTTTTAAAATTTAGGAGGACCAGTTTCTCCAAATTATTCAAAGCTTCACATGGAGTCAATAGACCTTCCATGCACATTGCACCAGAGCTGGGTCATCATTTCAGTCTGTTGTCTGTTATGCTGCTATTTCCCTAGCTTCTTTCCGTGGATGCAAGTCAGAAAGCAGCTCCCAGGCCTCTTGCTTCCCCGGAACAGTCGATCCACTCACAGGGGCCCTCCATGAGAAGATCAAAGTTCCATTGAGGATCCAGAGGAGGTGCTGTTGACTGAGTTGGTCCTAGACCTGCTGTTTCAGAATTTTGCACTTCTCTTTTAGGTTTGTTCAATCCTCTGTCTATATATTCTCTATGATTCACGGGTTGGAACACCATCAATCTTACTGTAAGAGAAACTGGTTTTCAGTAAAACCATAAACACTTCACTTTGAGAAACCTAGCTTTCACTTTCCTTACTAACGTGGATACCTTGGTTTCCTGCACTTTCACAGGGGTCCCATTCCCCAAGATCACTAATTGCTATGGAGTTTTATGGTTGGTGGTTTTTTTTTTTTTTTTTTTTTTTTTTTTTTTTTTTTTTTTTTTTTTTTAAGTTACTTCGCTGAGGGGGTCTCATTGACTAAGACTCATGATATCATTTCTATATAAGGTGGGGTAGTCTTTTTCACTCCATTCCTCACTATGACTGGTCAAACTGCTAGTGTTGCCCAGGATAAAGGCCTACTTCACCCTTTCCTCCTTGGTTCATTGTACACAAACCCACAAAGCGTACCACAGACACTCAAGATCTTGGCCAGTCATTTTCTGTACGGTACTTAATGTTACATAACTGAGGGACCAGGGTTAACTAATAATTGTCTCATGACTTAGGAAGTTAAGCTGCACAAAAGCGTCCAGACTAAAAACTGAAATCCCTTTAGTATCTCCTACATTTGAAGCGATACAGAATGCTCCCTAGTCATACAAACACATCATCCAACAAATGAGAGACTTCCCTGGCCTTTAGTTAAGCCACTCAATTATACATTTTATTTCATAATGAATACAGTGCTCTACCACATCCTTCCTCACTGGCTGCTCAACAGCATCCAATTCATCTCTCCTTTCTCCACACTCTTTTCACACTCAAAACTTGGTCTGAAGAATCAGACTTACCAGAATCAACCGAATCCCAACCATCTCCATCCCATTTATCAGGATCCCACTGCATACCTGCTTCTGCAACCGCCAAATCCATTTCCTGAAGATTCATTCGTTCTTTCGTCTTGTTATTCCCCACGACCTGAAAGGCAGCCTTTGCAGCTACATTCTGATAAGTTCCCAGCTTATCAACATGCACTTTATTTCAACACTGCAACATCACAATCTGGCTCTGCAATTCACACACTTGTTTCCTGCATAAGAAAACATCCTGGCAACAATTACTCTTCCTATTGGTGCTGGTTCTGATAGACTGTTAGCAAGATCCATCTTTGTCTTCCCAAGCCCCCAATTACTTATCCTTTATCAATGGGCTTTTTATTTTTGAACAAAGTTTAACACACCCATCAGTTTGGCTTCTTTCAACTAATGTGCACGTAGTTCAAACAGATCAAGAACCAATGAACTATATGAAACATGCTCCCATCCAGGAAACTCAGATGGAGGAAATACATTCTGTTTAAATTTCAAGTGCGACATTTTGTTCAAATCTGCTATATGACACCAGATACTCTGCCAACTCACAAGGTCAACAGGAATGATACAGTCACAAAAGGACAAGCTTAGTTTACCCTTGATTTCAAAATAATGAAAATATAAAGCAGTACCTACAGTCAAATAGTAAGCTTAATGAGAGAAAAAATAAGCAAAGTAATGCATCTGATTTTCACTGTCTGAGGTTAGCGACAGAGATAAAGAAAGGCACATAGATGTGTTTAACAACTATCTGGGTGTGATGCTCAAGGACATGATTTAATGGTGGGTTGTTAAAGTTACGATAGTATTGTTAGGCTGTGTTTGGACTTAAGCCTTTTTCCAACCTGAGCTGCTCTATGACTTCAGTCTATCTATCAATCACTGCCCTAGTACTTGGACCATCATCCAGACCCGCAGTAGCTGGGGAGCCCTGGTTACAGCGAGTATCTGGAGAACCCGTCCCGGCAACTGGGAAGTCCTACGGCAGCGCGTCCACCCCGCAGTCCAGGTCTCCATCATCGCTGCAAGCAGGTCCAGCCTTCATATCATTGAACAAAAAAAATCTACGTAACAATCAGGCGGAACATCTGGTTTCCTCTGCCTCCTGTTGGTTTTACCCCCAAAACCTGGCCAGGGTTCAAGGAGCAACCAAGGGAGTAATGCTATCTACTAGTTTTGGTGTTACTACTGGCTTCTTCTTTCCACACGAACAAGATAGATACCATACTACCATTGCTACAGCACAATAACCATTATAGCAAAGATCCTGCAGATAACTACTGAAATATACATACTCATCCTAACATAGCAAATTAACTCTATCTTACAGGAACAATTAATACTACTAATCTAAAATAAAATACAAATATCCTATATACACAGAAAGATTGTCATCCATATACACAGGCCCTGAATCAAGGCAGAACTATATCAGGCCTCAGCATTAAAGCTCTAAAAGCTAGTTTCATAGGATGCTTTGCCAACTAGGTCCCAAAAAATCTCTCACAAATCCATAGTGGATGGAGATAATTTACATACCCCCCAAAGATACCAAATATGACTACACCCAAGCCAATATGCAAGATGGTCACCAGTCACAACAATGCATACGAACTTACGTCAAGCAACAGCCTGAGATGGAAACCTATTAGAATGACAACACAAATAAACTACGCAACCAAGAAAACCAATTCATTTTCTAAAGACAGACAATACTCTACAAAGAAGAAAATAAACCACAATTAAGACAGCAAAGAAAACAGCAGACAAAAATAACAACCAACAGGAAAGCCTGAACTAATGGAGAGCAAAAAAAAAAAAAAAAAAG
>NW_024884711.1:34456952-34542439 GCF_019232065.1 Centrocercus urophasianus
CCCCGACGGGCGGCTCCGACCGCTGCACTCCCTTAATACGACAGTGGTTCCCCAATGGACTGTACCTGTTGTGAGCAGCAGGACAACACGTGGCCCTTTCGAGCCCACTCTTATGTAGTCAATGATCAGTTGGCCTCAGCTGTTGGAACAGGTGTTTTCAACCCCTCTTCGAGTCTATGTTGCGGTAGTTAATTAGACTTAGTTTGAGTCTGGTGTGTAAGGATTGGATTTGGTTAAGTGCTTTTTTTGTTTGTTTTTTTTTTTTTTCCTCCGTTTTGTTTTTGTTTCTGTGTCATTTATTTTGTGTTTTCTGATTTTATTTTTTAAGTTTTGTACTTTGCACACATGGTTAGAGTGGCCTTGCTGTATTTTGCAGTTGCTTGCTTTGTTGTTACTCTTTTTTTAGTGTGTTCTGTTTTGGGATCAGTTGGGCCTTTGAGCAAAAAGTTTTTCTTTTTTTTATGTGCAGTTTCTGTTGTGACCATCTTTTTTGTTCTGAGGTTGTTATGCTGTTATTCTTATTTTTCTTTGTGGCTACCCTTAGAAAACTGAAGTCTTTAAGATTTGAAAGATATATGCACTCCCTTAAGGTGTGGTATTGTGATTGTATTTATTATCTTCTTCGACTGTTCTGTCTTTATAGAACGTGTAATTCAAACTGCTCTGTATGAATGTTATCCTTGTTTTCAGTTTTATTTTGTAGGTGAGTACAGGAGTTTTTTGAGTGGGTTTTTTTGTTTTGTTTTGTTTTTTTTTGTTGCTGTTCTGGAGTAACAACCTTTGCTGCTTTAATAAACATCAATGAATGCTTTTGTTTTTCTGTTGAAAAGAAATAAAAATAATGGTTTTATGATCTTATTAATGTAAACCATGATTTGTTTCATCACTTATTTCCTAAACATAGTAAAGCTGTCACGGAGTTATCTCTGTCTGTGTCTGTGACAGGGGGGACAGCAAGGCCACCGGCCCAAAAAGGGGAGCAGACAGAAGGGAATGTTAATGGAGTATGGGCTGGTTCGGCCCAGTACTGTGACTAATGGGTCAGGGGACCTATGAGACCTAGGGGGGGCTATAAGCAGAACAGTGGCAAAGAGGAGGAAAGTTAATTTACTAAATATATCAGAATTATAGAATTGTTCAGGTTGGAAAAAACCTTAAAGATCATTGAGTCCAACCACAACCTAACCATACTACCCTAACTCCAACAAAATCTGCTAAATCGTGTGCCTGAGCACCACATGCAAACAATCTTTAAAAACATTCGGGGTGGTGACTCAACCATCTCCCTGGGGAGCCTATTCCAGTGCTTATCAACCCTTTATGTAAAAAGGTGTTTCCTGACATCCAACCTAAACCTCCCCGGACACAACTTGAGGCCATTTCCCCTCATTCTGTCACCAGTGAGAAGACACCAATCCTGCTCTCGCTGTAAGCAAGATATTAGAAGAGAGCAATAAGGTCTCTCAGCCTCCTTTTCCCCAGACTAAAGAGCCCCAGTTCCTTCAGTCGCCCCTCGTAGGGCATATTCCACAAGCCCTTCACAAGCCTTGTTGCCCTTTTTTGGACCTGCTCCAGCACTTCAGTATCCTTTCTGCACCCAAAACTGAACGCAGTACTTGAGGTGAGGCGAGTGCCGCGTACAGGGGCAGGATTACTTCCCTCATTCTGCTCACCACACCATTCCTAATACAAGCCAGGAATGCAAGATAACACACTATAATACAGTATTTTCAATAATTGGAATTGAAGCTAATAAATAAAATGAGACAAAGAGAGTGTGTGTTCTGAAACCAAGGGCCTTACTCTGCATTGAAGGTGAAGTAGCTAGGGAGCACATGCACACACTGCCAGGCAGCAAGAGAGAGAAACCCCCTGAGCATGAAATCCTCCAGGCTGTGTAGTTCTTCTCTTCTGAGAGCCAGGCATTTGGAAAATCGGCAGTCCATGGAAGTGGGGCATTAACTCTTTAACTCCCAATGCTTTATGTGATTTTATGATGTGGAATATTGATAACAAAGACCATAAAGCCGTGACAAAAGGCTACTATGTTTCCTCAGTTTGTTGCTCCGGAAGTGCAGCAACAAGTGCATCCTTGTTCTGTTCCACATTCATATGGGTAAGGTTTCTGAAGGCTGTACCAAGTAAGGTTGTATCCTACAGCTTGCTTTTCTTAAGATTGTTTTTATTAAGAATTATTCTTAATTTTCATGTTTTATTAAGAGGATTCTACCTTTATTTGCTCCTCCATTACATTTTCAATCCTATTCTTTTAAATATTAACTATTCTTGTTATAGCTAAGTTAACTCTTTTAATGCATGATTTAACAACACTTTAAATATGTTTTCCTTTTTTATTTTCCCTCTTTTTTTTTCTTTTTCACTACTTAAATGTGGCACTATGATTTTTCTCATGGATCATTTCACATAGGTAGATGACTTCTTATACGCAGGTGCATCAACTGTGGTCGATTCCAGGTTTTTTTACACTATTTCTCATGAAGTAAAAACAGAAGTTCAGTGTTAATTTACTGCATCTCTAAAACCTCCGTGCAACATGATATGTAGCATTAATCATTCCTGCAATCAAGTGAACCTGTATTTTCTGCAGCCAACACATAAGATCTGTCCCAGTAAATAAAAGACTTCTGTTTTTGTGCTATTCCTGTATGAGCATTCTCTGAAATTCAAAAGAGGTTCTGGAACTTGTGCCATTTAGCATAAGCAAAAGTTTTTCATCATATTTCTCCATTTCTATATTCTGAAGATCTGTCGTAAACTGTGATTGGTTTATGTTATTTGCGAAACTTTTCTGCTTAATAGAATAACGTAAACCCATTGCACTGAAATTGCCAGATCATGGCCTGTACTAATGGAATAACACCAGGTAAGAAGGAGTGGCTAACCCAGGGAGCTGAGGTGCAAGCAGTGCACCTGATTGACTGGAAGGGGTGGACTCTCCTCACTTTCACTGAACAGTTAGCAGCTGAGAGAGCAGCATCTTTTCAGGTAGAGATTGCACTTCTTTTGAGTTGTTAGTAGTTGTTTGAAAGGGTGAAGCAATTTTCCTTCTTTGTTATCTTTTGTTGCTCTATAGTGTTTGTATTCCATTAGAAGGCACTGTCATTGACTTCTTTTGCCATACACTCCTAACTAAAAAAGTTTTGATTTTTTCAGTGAACAAGCGCTTAATGAGAAAGAAGTATAAAGATGTGTGGTCACAGCACTGAATAAAGAAGAAAAAGTGCAACAATTTTCAGAAATAGAATGAACAGTACATGTGCATATAGAAACACAGAACTGAGTATATACTTGCATAGAGGCCCATGGCAAATACAGCTTGTAAAGTAAGTATTTGCACTTGCGCTCCTTGCATAATCTGAAACAATAATGGAGGCCATAGTGGTAACGCTAAGCGATGTTTAGATTACCCCAGTGCTAAAGTCATCAGTAACATAAAAAGAACAACACATAATCACATTTTAAAACTTGTGCATGTAGTTCCGAAATCTACAGTTGTGTTTAAACTTTTTAATTGTTTACTTCTGTATCTTAAATTCTTAAGTTTTTCAATTTTTAAGGTTAAAAAAAAAAATTATAAAAAAGAATCAAAACAGCATCTGCTATATCAGCTTAAACAGTAAAAAAACTTCCACATAATTAAAATGGCAAAACATTTAATACATATTCATGTTAGAAAGTTAACTATTTGTTTTGTATCAGATGAGAAATTAGCTTTGCTTTATTTCCTTTTTCTGATGGAGCCCACTGTGGTACGTCATCGAATTCACAGAGCTGTGAAAAGGACAGAAGAATGTTGTGCATGTTAAAGAACAGGAGAGGGATTTTTTGATAAGCATTGTTTCTGCAGTTCTTATTACATCCTATAATCTACTACTTCAATGAAATGAAGATTCTATGGCCTACTTTTAAGCAAAGATTTGAAAATCACAATGCAATACAGAAAAAGTCCTTTAGTTTATTCATAGTTGAAATTGTGCAGCACGTGACATTTTGATGTGCTATGGGCAGATTCCTCAAATGCATAAAATGCAATTGCCTACAGTAGAAAATATTTTCACACCAAATGATGAGGAGCCAAAAGACAAAATAATTCTGTTGCGGTACACTTGTGCTTATTTCACCTTCACTCCAGCATGCAGATAGAAATTAAACAGTTCAACTGCAACTGTGAGTAGCACAGACCATCACCATTCTGTTGCATCTTCCTCTCTATTGCCATATTTAATGCTCGTCACTGTGGATGTTTTTAAACTAAAACACAATGCTTGTTTACAGGGAGACATACAGGAAAATTAGTTATAGATAAACAAAAGCAATGCTTCTTTATGAGGATACATGAGGGAAAATTAGACGCAGATTCACCAGAGTCAAGGAGATTCACTTCAGGAGGTAGCACCTCCAGATGAAAGCCACCTACAAATGCTGTAGCACCCCAAGGCTCCTGTCTGGTGGTCAGAAATAACCTTCCTGCCCAGGGATGTGAAAATCATCTAACCCATGCGAGCATAGATCAGAGCAGCTTTCTTATTCAGGAAGAACAAAATCAAGCGTTTCCAGAGTTGACCTCAAATTGGAGAGAGAAGGTGTCCCAAGCTGCACGGACACATGGAAAGCAGTAGCAGTCACCATGTGAAGAACTAGGTGCGCTGATAGCAGCTGAGTTTTTGAAAGGAAGTGAACTATTAGTAAGGCTAGATTTTGCTTTGCACATGAAGCATTGATATACAAATGTAATGGCACGATATGTAGCGCAGACAATTGCTCTGGCTCTACCTGTGTGAACCTGAGTGGCCCTGAGAGCCAACAGGGAGCTACATGCAAGATGCATCAAGTCTAAATGAGTCCAGTTCATCCCATACTGGTCAGGAGCCAAGTATATTCTCCCCATCCATGGCAGGGGGTTGGGCTACGTTATCCCTAAGGGTCACCATTCTGTGATTCTGTACTTCTGTGAGGTGACAGGTAATAAAGATAGATTGCAATTGAAATTTACAGCTAAATCAAGTGACCACTGGATCATAATTGGTGAAGTGAGTTTACTGCCTCCTCTTCTGTTGAGGTGAGTTCTTAAGTAGTTCTTAATGGGAACCAAATGCTAATGCATGCCAGGTTTCTCTAAGAGGGCAGCGCAGCAGCAGAAACCTTTTTACTTCTTTTGCTCTGGGTCAGAAGGAGCCCTGAAGAAGAGAGGTTCTGAAAAAACAACAGTGCTTGGTGGGTCATAGGAGATTTATGGAACACAGGATGAACATGAGGGTCACAGAAAGGGAGGACAGAGCCTGAGATGCTGAGACAACAACAAGAAGTGCAGGGAACAGAAGTTCAGCAGAACTTAATGAAAGAAAGGTTTTGGGAAGTGCCTAGAAGTTCGGAGCAGCCCTGTCAGAAAGCCCATCTTGCTAGGACACGGTGCAGGAGCAACTTTGCTGGCAAACTCTCACTTTTACTGTATTTCATTCTAGGCTTCTTCCACAGTAAGAAGCTCATTCCTTCAGCTTATGTTCAAATAAAAACTGGTTTTCAGTTTAAGAAAGTGGTTTTAGTCTTTTGGGCTGCTTACTCTAAGGAGAAGATAGAAGTTCAGCAGCAGGCAAATCTCTGCTGAGGCTGGGATGCGTTTACCTCTGAGTGACTTTGGACTGAATTTAGAACTGCACTCAAACCTTTCATCTGGAAGAGGAGGAGCAGCAAAGAGCTGAGGGAGCCATCATCCTCAGCTGTCAGAATTGCCTGCAATAAACATTTGTCTGTGACCTACATTGCTTTTAGCTCCTGTGTGGTTCTTCTCATTTAGAAATAAAGTCTGGAAGATCAGAGCATTGTCTGGGCACCAGTGACATGCTAAGATAGCCCAGTTATAGCTTGCTAGCTTCTGGGTATGCTGCAGCAAGCATCATAACTACTCCAGCTGGCGCTAACAGAACATGTGCGGGTGGGATGGCCTCAGAGAAAGGCACTGTTCAAACTGCAGGCTTGGCCCTAGTCACCAAGCACTGCATTCAGAATCCTCTATAATTTTTTTTCCTCTTTCTTTTCTCTTTCCTCCTCCTCCCTCCCCCCCCCCACCATTAATTTTACTTGCTTTTAGTTAGTTTAATTAATTGCTTTGTACTTCCAATTATTGTGGGCAAAACCAAAGCAAGTGTAAGTTTGAATTCTTTTTAGCTATGACTTCTTTTACATATTAGAACAAGTAAATTGGTTTCCAGCTCTTTCAAAACCAGCAGGGATAAAATCACATTTCTGCAGCATTTTGACTTATTTCTAATGAATTTTATCTGGTCCTTTTTTATACAGCAAAGCAGGGCCAGCCACAAAAAATGCAACATTTTATCCTTCTACAAATTTGGAGGAAAAAAATTACCTGCTTAGATTTGCTGAAGCTCTAGCTTTTGTAACACATAGATGATTGACATAGTAAAAGGAGATTGCACAAACTTTCACTGATTTTCTACAGGACAGATTTATTCCTGGCATAATTCAAGTGAAGTTAAGGAAAGAGTCTGACTTGAAGACTTTTGAGTAGATTTCCGCAATTTACGGTTTACAAATCCTCCCTAATCCTTGTTCTTCCTATCAGTTATGGTCTACTTGTAGGCAATAAGTATCTGCCACATTGCCAGAGAGAAGTTGTTTATCCAGTTTCAAGTGAGTTTGGGAGTCTGTTTGTTTGCTTTTACAGGGTGGGTACAATTACAGGGGCAATAATATGCATGGTTACAGTGTAGCTGCTCTGCGGATTAGTCAACAGGAAATCCATCCATCTTCCATGTGTTCAATTGTTGCAGCTCTTACCTTCAACTGAATGATGCACAGAAATTTATCTTTACAAAAGTTTGGGGTCAAACCAGATTAAATCATACCCCATCATGCCTGTGGTATTAGCATGGCAGGAAGGGAGAATCCATTTCTATTTAACTCTACCACGATTTATGTCTGGAGAACTCCTTCAGCTCTCCCCTTTAGTGTTTGGGCATGAACATGTGGTATTATTGTCAGCACGAGATCTCTGTCTGGTGGAGGATGCTGCTCTCCTCTACCATGAAACTCAATATTTAAGCAATCAGAGCTGATTTTTCTGCAACGCGATTTTGGCCCAATACATTCTTGAAAAATAAATGGGAAGAAGTTGAGAGAGAATGAGAAGCCACAGAATCCTGGGATCAGAACCCAGAAGAACTGTAGTGTGCATATGTATAGTCATCTTCGTATTCCTGTAAAGTCATCTGATCATTTTTTAAGTGAGTTATATTATACGTAACATATATCAGACTGAGCAAAGATTGAATTGTGCAAATATAGGGATGTCAAAATTTGGTCCAGTTTTCAAAACGACTTTTTTTTTTTTTTTTTAATGATAAAAAACAACCTTCCCACTACAGAGGCTCTACCACACTTAGGGAATTCCCACACTCAGAGTTAGCCCTGCTAACCAGCAGAGAGGTATGAATGGAGCAGTCAGCCATAGGCAGGAATGACATTGCATACAAAAATAATAGGAAAAAAGTTCTGTTACCATGATACATTTGTGTAGTAACAGCTAAAGATGATAAATTTCACAAGTTGGTCAGGGTTGAATTGCTAAATCATGCAATCAGTTATGGGTTAAATATTAGCAGAAGACACTCTCCAAAGAAAGGGCAGAGTTGAACATATTCTTTTGAATGATTCCCAGATGGTAACGTGCTTTCCAATGAAAGAAAATACATAATCCACAAACCTGAGCTCCAAGTTAAAGGAGTGGCAGTGAAAATTACAGAGTAAGAATTGAGGACCACAGCCTTTTTTTTTTTTTATTTTTCCTCTCTAAAAACAAACAGAAAACTCCACATGTCCTAAGAGCCATTGAAGTGAAAAATCCTGATTTTAAGAGACTTCATACTTAATGCATTAACTATGATTTTTTCACTCTAGACTAAAATGCAGTAATTTTTTGCACTTTGTGGTATTGTGATTTAAATGAAGCGTTTCCTTTTCTATTGCAGTGCATGGCTCGGAACTGAGAGCAGATTTTCAAAGCTGTTTGATGCTGTTACAGTAAACGTCAGTGGCATTGAGGCACATTTACTACATACACCTTACTTGCATATTTCTGTAGAGCAGCTAGTCTCTTTTTAATGCATTCTTCTCATTTATTAATCTTCGAAGAACTGACGATCCTATATATTCAAAAAAATTCAGGTTGTCTGTTCATCCCTCATGTAGCAAAGACTGCTTGTAAACTATTAGACTAAAAATAACATATAGAAACTAAATAAAAAGCATAATTAAAAATTGTTGGGATCCTAGTCCCGATTTTGACATTTCTTCTTTTGCTCTTCCTGTTGCTTTGCAAAGTAGAGCTGAAATTGTCATCTAATCCCAAACTGCGATTTTCAGAGAAATATCAAGTGAACAGAGCTTCTGGGAACTGTTAACATCATAACCACTTCAAAATGGAATTAAAATAGTCACGTTGCCATTCAACAGCTTCCATATTAAAGTTCTGAGAACTGCTCTTGAACTGCCTGGTTAGCAAATTAATGGACTCAAAGGTAAATGTTTGTCCAACAGTTAATTCCTTGATTACTTTTTCTTATTTTGCTTGTAACAGTTACATGAATCTCTGAGTGACTTCTCAGTAATGAATTTCTCTGGCAAATGTACTGCTTAATTAGATGTCAGAAGTAGACATACTGATCACATAGCAGATAGGGACCCCACTATGTGCGTGAGCATATAAAGAGTTTTGCTGGGTGCATAAAACTGTTACAGAAAAAATGAGAGAATAAGACTTTTAAAATCATACATTAATTATTTGGCCTTCTCAATACCTGATGCAAACCATATTTCAATCACAAGTCAACCAAATGACCATAAGGCAGAAACAACCACAGACCATGTTTCATTTCTGTTACCTCTTCTGATTTTTTCTTTGTAGATCACCCCTGATTATGTTGTTATTATGACAGTTTTCAATGCCAGGAATAAATAAATAAAAGTTTTAAAAAAATATAAGGTTTCTCTTCTTAGAAATGCAGTTTGCTAAGGAGGCATACATGTTTCGACCAGATCATACTGGGCAGTTTATCTACTGTCAAATAACTGAAAGTTATCTATCCAGGTCAGTGTTGGTGATCTTGCAACTTCTGTATGGTTGGAGGAGAAAAACAGGCAGCATCAGACTGCAGTTCATCAGAGTTGGCTTCAGTGTCTAGGATGGCTCAGAGCTGGGGGATTTGGCAATGAGATGAGCTTCTCTCTTAAGGTGCATCTTCTCCCCATTTCCCTGTGAAAAGCAAGCACAGTAACTATCTCGTGCTAATTTTTGATGCTTGCCTTAGGGCAGATGATCCCAGTAGCCCAGCTTGGAGCAACAGAGAGAATTTCCACAGCAGCCTAGAGCTGTGGAGGCTAAAGGGTTTACCCTAAAGCTAAGGAGTCTGTAACACCACTGGAAGGTTATTTTGTGCATCAGCTGTTTGGAGAACATGTCCCTGTGGGCCTAACTAAAATCCCACCAACTTCTGGCAGTTAGGAACACTTCACGTTTGAACTGGTGCCTTCAAATGAAAAAGATAAATTAATGGTAGTGCTTTTGAAGTGATATCATCTTCACCAGTCACAAAAATCCTGTTAGTTACCTGACAGAACTGCTTATATTTTTCTTTAAGTGCTGACAAATATATTTTTGAACTGAGATCAAAATGATATTATTTTCCCTTGAGTGCACTGATGTTTTATTTATATATATTTATTTTTTTTAAACCCCTCTGATATTTAAGGGAATTATAAGTTTTGCTTTGCGTTTGTTTTTTTCTTAGCAAAGGTTTATTTTAATCAAATGTAAGTATTAACTATTTATTATCTGAGGTCAAAAATAAACCTTTAGATCTGGAGAGCAAACACATTGTAAAGCTCTCACAGTTTAATCCTGGATTATGCAAACACTCAAATACCAGGAAGCTCATTTAAGTGAAAGGAGGCATGGGCCTGGGCGGGCTTGGGGCAGTGCTCCCTCAGCTCCATTCCCAGACATCTGCAAATCTGGATCTGTGCTTAAGTGAGGGCTGCCCAACAGCTTGCAGACCAAGAGCCAAGAAAAGCAAATGAACATGTGTAAGCCCTTGGCAGCAGCACTGTTATCATTGCTGGCAGCACAGCTGGGACTTTGTGGCAGATGATGCACATGGACCAGGGAGCTCTGCCTCAGGTGTTTACAGTGCTGCCCCACCACCCCAGTTTATGCAGCAAATCTATGCCCTCACTTACCTGTATGGCTCTCAACAGCTTGTATCCAAACATGGGCAACCTGGCACTGGTTGTCCTCTATCCCTGTCACATCATCAGTTTCTCCCAGCCCTAGCTTCTGCCCCTCTGTTCTGCCCTATATGGACTACCACCACATTAGTATCTTAGTCTCCCATCAGTCCAACTCAGACTCTGCTTCTGTCTCTCTCAGTTCTATTTAGATTTTTGCTATTTGCTGGTCCTTTTTGATAGTTTTTGTTGTTGTTTTCCAAGCAGAATGGCAGGTTTTGTTTGTGGGTACTCGCTAAGAACACAACGAGTATGCCTGGGGATGCACATCACCTCACTCCCAGAAATTAATTTTAATATTAGCACTGAAAAACCTGCTATTCTTCAGTAGAAGGCTTAATTAACCAGTAGCTAACTGTGTGGAGGAATATCAATTCAGCGTTCATACAAGGGTTGGAGCTGCCCATGGTGTGGCTGCTGCATCAGCTCCTGAATTTATTGCCTATATTTCTGCAGATCTGTCATTTAGTTGCTACAAGTCAGAACACTGAGGCACATTATGGAAGGACTCATATTCCCAAATTAAAATGTCAAAAAGTTACTAGTGGTCTTGGCTTCTGTTATCTGGGGCTCAGATTCAGGTTAAAGCAATCTACTTTTCAGAAAGTGCTAGTAGCACACTTATAAAGCATTTGAAACAGAACATTCAAACATCAGAGCAAATACAATCTTTGGGTTTGGAAAAGCTTTGCTTTAGTGCTTGAAGATGGATGTTTTCAGTTCTTACATCTATTGAAACATCTGAAAACAGTATGACCGTCCATGGATCCAGAGGCCTTCTGTGGGCTCACATGTTTCCACAGCTTATTTTTAAAACATGCTGGAACTTTGCTGGTCCTAACTTTTAAAAGCTTCTTAACAGAGCTTAGAGAAACCAGTTCTGAAATGTTTAGTTGCAGATTCCTCTTAAATGAGCATAACTATTCAATGGTATATTGTTCACAGTTCCAACAGCAATACAGGCAAGGAAAGCAGTGTCATTCTCCATAACTCACTGACAAATTGAAAAACAAACTTTCAGTGATCCAGACCATAAAAATACAAGAACAAGAGACTGCCATTGAAAAAAAATGGCCTATTAAATTAAGATGCTACTAGGTGTCATTGTGACTCTGTGGGTAGCATGTCTGCCTTACAGCCAACTACTTGTGGGTTCAAGTCTCATACTGGGACCTTGGCTCCCATCCAGAGTATTGCAGAAATAAGCAGCGTGTGGCACTTTCAAAGGTGTCATCCTTCAGAGGAAATGTTAAATCTACTGTCCTTCTGCCAGCTCTCCAGTTGGAAATTAAAGATCCCCCAAGTACCCTTTCAATAGAGTGAGTAATAATCTCAGGGCCTTGGCCAAGATTCCATCTCCCAATAAAAAGAATTTGTAATGGTTGGGACATATTTCACAAAACAGCAGAGGTCACATAAACCAATGGAAAAAAAAAATATCATTAAACACATTGTGCCTCCTTTACGTATTTTTAAAATAGAAAGTCGCTTATTTGATTAAGTTTCAATAACATTCTTAAGCAGCTGCCATTATAAATTGCTCATATTGGGATATCCAAAAATGCAAAAGACATCTTCCATTACATATTGTTAGGAAACAGCTAATTCCCACGGACATCTTTGAAAAATTCAGCTTAGATTTATGAAAGGTCCATGAAAAAATGTCTAATAGCACTGTATTTCAGAACAGCCCTTCAGTGCAGAGCACCACAGCAGCGTTTATGGATTATTAAGTGTGAAAATGCTGATGAGTGTTCTGCTGCACTCTCAGTGTACCAAGAGACGATACAATTCCAAATGTACTTTTGCACTGGGGACTGTTAACCTGTCCAGTTGGCATTCACATGCCTTTAAATCTCCCTCTGAAATATCTTCCACGTGGCAGGAATCACAGTGAAACAACATTTAATGGCATTGTGTGAATATTTTGCCAGTGCTATATGTAAGTGTGGAAGAGATTTTTAGCATCCCTTGTGTGGATTGACTGAAGCAGGGCAGGCTCTGAACTAAATTCTCTACTCCCCTTGGCCCTGAAAAGGTAACCTGACATACAGCAGTTCAGCGTGCCAAGAGTCTGTAAACTGTTTGGGGACAGCTAGAAGAACACTACAGGCTGCAACGGTGAGCCGGACTTGCCTGTGTAGACTTCATCAATAATACATTATTTTTTTTTTTTTCTTTGAAAACACAGAATATAGAGTGAGGGTCTGGATGCCTATGTACATTATGGAGAAACTGTTGTTCGCCTGCAGCATCAGTCATCTGATTTCATTGTAGTTTTTGTGGCATTTATTCCTTGAAAAATGACCTTCCCCAGTGGTGCCTAGACTGTGCAGCAGTCCCAGACAGTGCCGGCAGATGTGTGCCAAAGCTTTCCCATCACTGGCCACTCTTTCTCATGAATATTTTTTGTTGCAGCTCTACAGGAAGGACTGTTGTTTCTTGCTCTTCTGTTTCCTCTCTCTCTCTTTGCTCAATAACCTCTCATGAAAATGAATAGTAGGAGCAGAAAATGGCTTCTCTCTCCCTTATACCTTTCTCATTTCAAGTCTGATGTTCATTTCTCATACTTTCAGTCTCAAGTGCTCTTCTGAACTCCTTACTTTGGTGACCTCCTTTCTTAATTTAATCTGGACAAAGCACCAAGTTGATTTCAAGTCATAAAGCTTGATTTGCTGCATGCTCTTGGCGAATGCGAATAAGCTCCCTGGCTCCTTTTAATCAGCTATCATAATCATTTTTTTTTACTGCGGCAATTAGGTCACCAAAGCGAGTAGTCTCTTATGTTCTACTGAGTACAAATCTGTCCTCCTCTGACTTAGTTCATAATTTAATTATTAAAGCTTGATATCATTTTGGTTTCCATGTAAGGCAACCCTATAAGAGCAATTATATCGTTTTGAAGGCAAGGTTACTACTGCTAGAACCAGTACTCTGAGGGGCTGGTACCACACTGTATATGGCAATAACACTACTTCTTGCCACATGTATTGCAACATTTGTCTACCTACTGAGCTAACAACAGCATTCTGCTGGCATCCTCCCTGCAGCTCTGCACGGAGCTAGCATGCGCAGGGTCTGGTATCAATTAGTTAATAATTTAGCAAGGGTTTGAAGATGTAAAGCAGCTGCTAAAAGCTAACACTTATTATTATGTTAACTACTTACTTTTGTATTTTACCTTTGCATCTTTTTTGTTTGTTTTGTTTCAGAAAACAGCCTTCCATTATTAACTGCATTTAGCACCTCTTTGTCTTGACATTTACAAGTCTGAAATGTTTCAATGCAATTACACGGTTTTGTATCACCTGAAGTACCATCTTCTGCATGGAAATTTGCATGCCTAAATTTTGTTTTAATAACAATGTTTCCATTAGCTTGTTTTAAAAAGATCTTGTAATTATAAGATCTTATTAATCCCACAGGAGCAGCTTTCCAGACACATGACTTAAGAAGTTCGGAAAACACTTATGGCCACTGGGCTGATTTTCAGTTCCAAACGGTGCTTCTCCTTGTTCCCACTCAGTTCCCCATGCCACTCCAGGAATACTTGACATTCGAAGTCCCATGTCTTGAGGATCTGATTGGCACTCAGGTGCTAACTATGCTGCTAGGCAAAGTTAGAAACCCCCTATTTCAAGAAAGGCATGTAGCAAGCATAAGTAACTGGACATCTAGGAGGCACAGCAGAAGAACACCAAATGCTGTTGGTCAGAAAAATGTGTATCTTAACATTCACCTCAATACACTGCGCAAATTGCTCAAATGCAAACACATTTAGTCTGATGCATAAAGACAGAATCAGATCTAACAAAAGCATGCTGAGAATAATGGGGCCCAGACCACAAAGTAAACTACAGAGGTGTTGCATTGCACATTGATAATAAATAGCAGTTTTTCTAAAAGATGAATTGCAGCAATTGTGCCATCATACTTAAGAAGTTGATTTCCTCTTTCTGTAGAGCTGGATGATGAAAGCAAAACACTTTGAATCTGCAAATATTACCCTACCCCAGCAATGGGAGTCTGTTTAATGGCTAAGATGACTTGTAACAAGATCTTCTCTTGAATTTAGTTTAAGTTCCCAAAACCAATAAAGAAACTTAAAATGACCTGTCTCATTATCTTCACAGACTTTATAGGCTGGATATGTCAAAATTCCTCTAGTGTTATAAATCATTAGATACCTTCAAGCCTGTCAGAAACACACAATTTGGGTAACAACACTCTGTCTCCTCCTGGAACAACTAATTAGAGGTCTCTTTTATTTGTAGTTGCCATGTCCTGCCTGTAGCTATTAGGACACATCACAGCACCTTCAGTCAGTGTGAGGGCACCAAAGTTAGCTTCCTGGAATTCCATCAGAATAAAAATAAAGTCATTCTTAATGTGTGACACATCATTCAGCATGGCTTGTTCCAGACACTCCGAGAGAGGAAAATAATGCATACGTTGTCACTTGGGGCTATGTTGTGCAATACAGAACTATTTCAGAGCTCAGTGCTTTTGATAAGGAACTGCAACTAATCCTATTCTCAGGTACAACGCTGAAAGTATGACTAATGTGAAAATCATACACAATAAATACATATATACACATTATAATACATTATACATAATAAAAAGAGAATAAATAGAAAGCTTACCCATATCCTAGACCCATTTACAAAACTCCAGCAAAGCAGATCTCTAGAAGAAACCTGACCCCACTGGTAGCCAGCTCTTAAATAAGTCTAGGCGAGGTGGAGCCAGACTCCACCACTTCCAGCAGCGCAGATGAATTGCCTTCACCTGTGCTCCTGTAGCTGACCCATTGCTTTTCTCAGGTGATCAATCAGAGGTTCAGGCTGTGACTCAGCAGTTCCTATACAAGGGCTAGCACAGAAAAGATGCAGAGATGCCCAACTTCCTTACACTGTTGATAAGAAGCTAGGTAATAGGTTCGCACACGTCAAGGTTGTTAATAAACAGACATAACACCAGAATCATGGATTTATCCTGTAGTAAATGGTATCACGAATTTATTAGCATCTTGTTCACATGACTGTTCCAGTATTCCTATCAAGACTTCTTTCCCAAGGCTCTTTTCAGCTACTATGGTCCCTGCATACCCCTCACAGGTCCTTTCCAGCTAGACATCTGCCATGAACCTACCTCAGCATCAGCAGCAAGAGCAGCAGCCAGCAGGATTTGTGCACGTTTGCCCTCTTTTTCCAGTCTGTGTATCAATTCTGCTTCAATCCCATTCTCTAGCCTGTGCTGGGACTTCAAAGCCACAGTCTGATGCACTACATTGATTTTGCCTCCAGAGACCATGAGGATATTTGCTTTCTCTGGGAATTTTTTTTTTTTTTTTTTTTTTTTTACTGTAGCAGAAAATATGACGTGAGCATATATAAACAAAGAAATCTGGAAGAACATCTGGGACATCAGACTGCCCAACAGAGACTTTTCCTGCTGTATTTCCACTCTTTTGCTTCTTGAAACTTATCCCTAGAGCCATAAACAAAGTAAAGAACAAGAGACTGAATATTTTCCAAGGAACTCTCATCCTACGTCTCATAGTGCTGTGTGCCTTGGTGTGCAACTTTATGTAGTGCAGAACCTTCATTTGCCCTTAGAATTCAATTGCTCCCCAACTTTGAAGAAGTCTGAACACAAATTTTTTTTTAGTTACTTATTTTGCAGCAGAAGCACACCTCTTCATAATGATGAAGAAAAAAAAAAGGGAATGTATTGAACAGAATACAGATCAACTTCTTAAAAAAAATCACTCTAATCAAGCAGCTGCCTCTAACATGAGGTCATGCCACAATGTTTCCCAACATAGTCAATGCAGTTCTGATGTACCTTCATGAAAAGACTATTAAACTCATAATATAACTATCCCTACACTGGCCTCTCAAGTCAGTGTTCAGATGTGGGTTTGTTTCTGCTTCAGCCACATCTTAAATGGAATATCAATTTCTAATCAGTTTTGTCTGGAATTAGCAGATCTACAGTGAGATTTTTTTCTAGTGATATATGAATATCATATCAGTAGGATTCAGGTTGAAGATAAATGACATAAAGTTTTGATACACCGACATTCTTCATTTGATGTATCATTTTTAACATCAGTTGCCAAGGCTGTGACATTTGTTTATAGAAGGTCAAGCGTATCCTTGAAGTATGGATCTGAGTCATATATATGAGTAGAAGTTCAGCAGGAAGAGAAAGGGGATCCTTCTGAGGTTGAATTCCAAGAGCTTTTTTTTTACACAAGGAATTCTTAAAGAGCATCTGATTTTTATCACGACTGTGGCACAACAGTAGAAGCAATGGAATTAATTGTAATGGCAATAACCATGATAACAATAAAATGAGAGCAGTGCAGGAAAAGAGAAAGGAACAATTTTTGTTCAGCAAATGGGTAAACTTTTTTGGAGCATTGTTAAAACTCTTAGGCAATGAGAGAAGGTGATTACTATTAAACTTCAGTGTTTCCTGTCAGAATATTCATTCAACAAGGTACATTTCCTAGCATGATAGCTGGAGAATTACTCTCAGATTAAATTTAATTTAATAATTTGTTTCCTGTAAATTAATTTCTATAAGCTTGTTTATGTCAGTAAACTTGTCAGGTCTGCTTGAGTTTTTGTCCTCCTTCAGTCAGAGAGCAAAGAATTACAGGTATGCATCAGAGCTCAGAGTACTTTCTTTCATGTGCATTGTGTTTGGATTGTCCTTACTGCTAAACAGTGGCTTCGGGAAGAGATCAACTAAAGAAAAAGGATAACGGTTCACTTTTAATGTTCTAATTAATGCTATATTCTTTGAAATAGAAAGTGCCAGATTGTCCTGGCTAACAGAAATTGAACAGAAATCAAGCATCAAGATTGAGGAATTAAAAATGTGGACATCACTGATGGATTATGATAATACAATTTTTTTATTTGTGGTCAAGTTATGCTTTCTTGTAGACATCTAAGAAAGTACAAAGTTACAACTACAGAACAAAGGAGTGAGGGAATTGGAGGGAAAAGATGCTGCACTATTTTTGCTAGCTCATCACATTATCAGAGGTACGGTATCATCTTTGGTGGTTAACCAGTTTGTGGGGAGGAATATCATCAGTGCATTGCTTTTTCCTCCCATCATTTCACATTCAAAGTAAATTCTCCATCAAAGCTTGACAGATCTGAAATGCCTCTGTGGTGATAATAATGCTCTTTTCTTTCTAAACTTTCAAGGAATATTTTTGTATTTCTAAGATGTAATTAATGATCAGTCAGAATTATTCATGTGTTTGACTGGATTAGGTATATAATTAGTCCTCCTAACCCTCCCAAATATATCCTTGTCTATAGCCGGGTAAGCCAAGTAGGTGCTGTCATTATACTTTCAGAAAACAACACTACCATATTTACTCTCATCCTTTGCTCATCCTTTGATAGCTCTTTCTGTTTACTTTCTGACTTTTGGCATGCAGCCATTTCCTGTCCTAAAGGGAATGACAACCAGAGACAGTAAGAAAAAGATGACAGGAGGAAAACAGGCTTGTGAAAAAGAAAGAAATTCTGGATGGTAGGAGCGAAGTTTTTTAAAAAAATAATAAAATACAGTAAGGCACAATAAAACACTTAAGACATTGATTTGAAGATAAATGCAAAATCTTCACATTAAAGACATTGAACAAATACTGTAAGACAAAGATAGATAAAGAAGAAAGGAGGACAGCAATGGTGAAACTCTCTTACATTGTCACAGGCTTTCTCACAGCACACACTTTAAAGGTGGCTGCTTGCTGCTCATGAAATAAATATCAAAAAACATGCCTATTTCTGAGCAGAGAGAACAAGAAAATGTCTGAGCCCAGAGTCTCTTAGGAGACATATCTCAGCCATGGTGTGTTTGTTGAAAACATAAGGAGTATCTGGAGTATCTGACAGAAATTTTCAAACACATTTTTTTAATCAAGGAAAACCAATTCATTGAAGGCTTTTTTTTTTTTTTTTTTTTTTTTCCCATCCTAGAAATATTTATGCCAGTTATAAGGTATGAAATTTCTGGTGAAAGTCAGAAAATGTCATCTGCTCTACACAGAGCAACCTACATCCTGAAGGAGTATCTGATTTCTAGGTGCCCATGCAGGGATGGGTTAGGAAGTTCTTTTACACTGCATTTTCAGCCTCTAGGTTCATCTTGATTTTGACTGGGAGTGGTTTAGAAATCATTAAAGTTTTCACAACACATGAAAAATACTTCCTGTCCTCTTCTAATATGAAGATGCCCATATCACCAAACAAAATGATCTATAATGGCTAAATATCTTCATTAGTTATGTTTGTTATTGTGTAAATAGCAGAAAAGGTGTGGAGGCTCAAACATCCAAAGGTGGCAATTCCATTACCTACTTTCTAGTAGAACATATGTTTTCAATTTAAGCAAATTTTACCATTTCCCAACTGCAAATTGGATGACATACAACAAAAACTGTTTTAACAGCTTTAGCATTTTATAGACATTACAGCCATGCACCAATCCTTTACCTTAGGAAAAAGTACAAATTACAAAGAGCTTGCTATAAAAACACCTAATCACCAGCCCCCAGCTGGAAGCTGTATGGCCTACTGCATCACAAACCAAACTAAGACACAGAACACATGGGCCTTTGTCCTTGGAGAAAGATGCTTTGCCCTCTTTGTTTCCTAATCTATAAAATGGGGCAATAATACTTATCTGCTGTGTAACTGAATGCTTTGGAAATAAGAGGCGGGTGTTTTCTGTAGAGGGGAGATCACTTCATATTACTAACAGCATGAGTAATAATAAAGCAGTGTAACAAATGCAGAAAATATTTAAGCAAGCTTTGGTGAATAAAGTCAGAATATCAAGACTGTATATGTACACTGTTACCATGTGAATGTAATGACAGCTTCTAACTTTGGGGTTCAAATAAAGCCCAGAGCTGGGCTTCTTCATAGTAAATATGTTTCAGTATCCAGACTTGAGTTATTAACATGGCAACATCTTCCTTAGCCAGACTATGATTTGCAGTCTCCATTTATACTGAGCCAGACATTTTGATGTACTTTTGGGGCTCATCTGCAGTCATCTGACAGATATTGAGTATAATGGCAAAATACTATCAATAAAAGAATGCCAAGATCCCTCTCTCTCTTTTATTTATTTATTTATTTTTAATTGTAAAAGTGTAAATAAATCACAGATTAAAAAATTATTGTGAAAGTTTGGGACAATAACTTCTTTATTCCAGATTATTGATAAAATCTTAGCTCCCTTAAAGTCTCTTGGAGTATTTCCATTGATTTGCTGGGGTACAGATTTCAGAATGGACTTTGGAAGAATCAGATTAGAAACAGCTACTTTTCTGATTTCTCATATTTTACAGTGGAAGACGAGAAAGGACATTTGGAATACTGAATACACTTAAGCCATACAAGAAGGATACCATGTGTAAACTTGTCATTTAAAAATTGATTGCTTGGAAAATGTTATATAGCTGGACAACTATTGCTAATTTCTCTATTAGTTCTAAGGGATCCAAAGCACAATCTGTGCTATCAGTCAAAGGTCTGTTTGTATATATTACACTCAGTGTTGTACCAGTTCTCCTTTTAATGCATATGCACAAACTTATACCAATATGCAACTCCATTGATACAGCAAGAGGGTCACCCAGCTCAGTGGCTTTCCTGTTCTCTCTAGGCTGCTGTGTGCTCATCTTCTTCCTCCATGCTCCCACTGACATAATCAGAGCAACTTCATTTCCCATGGAGGAAATCTCCCTTTCTTCTCTTCTAGCCAAGGCATTCCCCGAAGAAGTGATTTGGACAGTGATTTGGACAGAAGCACCTATTGTCTCAGCTGTCTTCTTTCAGGGAGGAGATTAATTGCTTCTCCCACCTGAATGAATGACAGAGAGCTTCTGTCCTCATCACTGTGGCCCACAACTGCATGGAGATCAAAAGCATTTCTGCTGCAATGAGCCATATTCTGCTGCCCTCTACCATACTGCAGTTTAACCCTGTGGACTGATGTCAGTCCCTATGCACACGTTCTTATTCTGATATTAAATAGGAATCATATGATCCTTCTAAGAGATTGGATTTTTTTGAGAGGCCAACAACAGATATATAAAATTGCTACTATTTGGATAAGCTCTATCCAGTAAATAGGAAAGACCTCAAGGTATCTATGAAATTTTAGTTTATACACATGCACATTCACACATATATACGTATTTAGGGAAAAAAAAAAAGTCACAATGATCTTTGTAATCATATACCATTATGCAAATCAGTTTTGCCACAATTGTAAATACTGTTGTGTAAGTATCCTGTGGTACTCAACTTTTCTCTAAGTGCCCCAAACTGCTTAGAAAATGGTCCACCTGTTTGTTCAGTTTTCCTCTTCAGAAAGACTGATTGGGATAATTGATTATGGGGGCTGATGAAGGGGGCGGGAAGATGAGGTCAGTTAATTGCTGCCTGGGGAAGAGGATGTAGGAGGTCTCTTTTGTTCCAAGATGAGGGCCCATTTGTAATAAATGATACACAACAGAAATGCTGAGAATACACTCATTTAAGACCCTTTCTACATGAGATAAACAGATGTTCTCTGTGATTTATGGGTCTGGGTTTTTGGGGTCTAATACTGTAAAATGTCTGTGCAACCTGGGCTAGGCATCACAAATAAATGTAAATAAATATAGCAGGACTGGATGTGTTCATTCTGTATTAACAGAATAAAACTGCAATTACCCAAACTGAGTATAAAGGTATATTATACCTTTCCGTTCTTCTTTTACGTTACTGAAATGTGTGCAGACCTCACACACTTTGAGAATTTCTTCAGCCAGTGCTTTCTGGAAGAAAACTGCCTTCATCCTGAATACTGCAGTCCCATGGGTTCCCTGCCTTCAGATTACAGAATATCTCACATCTGTTCTCAAACTCGCTAACTCTAATAAAATGTATTCATTTCAAGCTTTGTTGATGACTAAAGACAAAATCCTAGTAACTATTGAAATGGAAATCAACAACTGTTCCAGGCCACAGTAAATGGATTTGAGGAGTTAGTAACCTGGCACTCCCAAAAACATCTTCTATGGAATCTTCTGGGGGGTTGGAGATTCATGATTCTTGAGGTCCCTTCCAACTCTGGCCATTTTGTGATTCTGTGTAACACCCAACAAAATGAGCAAATCTGGGAGCTCTTGTGCATGTGTACTTGATTACTGAACAAAGACAAAATTTATTTCTGGCTTCTTTTTTTTTTTCCCTTCCTCTTTAAAGTAAGAAATTACAGAAGTACTAAATGCAATCTCTTTTCCTCACTCTCTCCTCTTCCTCTAGTATGTGTCTTAGACGCTGATACAGAACAGAAGACAGCAAATCATCTGTACTCCAAACACTGTTGGTTTGAGGGAGGACAAGGAGCTTTAGAATAGCAGTTTTGAAACAGAAAGGTCTGTTCAACAAAACCATGACCAAAATAACCTGCTGTTTGTTTCATATTGAAATGTATGCTTTTTCTTTTCTCGCTTTCAGTAAATGTTTGGGGGGGGAGTGGGGGGCGGAGGAAATCAAGACAAATTGGCTTTGAAATTTGGCTGGGGAATATTTAACATGTTTTCACTTATGTTCAGATGCCATGGCTAGAAAATAGTATTTGTAAATGGTATTCATATGATACACCTCTCAGTTCCCTGCCAAAAGTCTCTTATTGTATGTTTTTTGCATAATGAATGTCTCCATTTATCTAAAACACCAAGGAAAATGTATATTTTCAGACCTATTTTCCCCCCTCCCCCATCTCCCTTCCCATAAGCATAATTAGCTAGCAATCAGGTATAATAGCTAGACGTGTAAATGCCTTTAGTTTCAAGCAGATGCAAAAAAAAAACAAGGTTGCACACAAAATCAAGCCTTAAGGATTAGTCTTTCAACATAGAACACAAAGGCTGCTTTCCCTTCTTCTCCAAATTCATCCCTCAAACACTGATACTTTTCTGACATATAACAATAACATAACCACATGCCAACCCCTATGCTCTCTAATGCAAAAACAATGGGGGCATCTATCATGAATCACTTTTGGCAAACTGGAAACAGCAATACAGTGAAGAGAAAAATAGCTGGAAAATAAACCTGCTATCAGAAGAGCAGCAGAAAAGTTGAGATTTACTTTGAGAAAAAACTTGGGGAACAGATTATTTTCTTACTTACAGGCACTAGGTTGTTTTCCTAGTTACTAGAAAAAGATAGAGCTTTGGGAATACACTCTGCGTATGTGAGAATGTATGTAAGACGAGAAATGGGGAACAATCTACAGGGATTTCTTGTTTTCCAATAGTCGGTGTATGGGTTACTTACCTTTGTCTTCCACTAAAACTGAATCAGCATTCTGAACTTACAGGTAAAAGATAAAGATCTTCTCCTGGACAAATATTGTTACATAAAGGTTGTGAATGATGATTCAGAAACGTCATCCCTCCCACATCATCTGTTGATATCTAAGCTAAAATCCTGGGCGGAGTTAATGGTTCAAAGTACAGATAGACATTCCCCAAGGGAAGGAGTTGTGAACACACGGGTAGTAATGGGGCCTTCATGAAAATCAATCTAATCCTGCAGCTGACAGTGTGTAGAGTTGCTGGTTTGTATGCAATAGTAGTTGAGAAACGAAATTATTGAAGCTGCTCAGTAGCTGGGTTACAAGGTTTTCCAGTATGAAAAACAGAAAAGAAAAAAAAAAAAAGAGCACTCTTATTAGGCCATAAAATAAATATAAACTACTAGCACTGTGACTAGTCGATCTGAGATTATGGTCAGAAAGGTCATTGTGTTTTTCCTAGTGGTTACAGATCATTAATTTGAAATAACTATTCTGCGGGCCTGGAGAGGGTCCTCACCATTTAGCTAAGTCAGCCAGCTTTCCAGAGACAGAAGAAAAATTAGTATCACTCAATAAATTATCTTTTCTGTCAAGTTTCCAGTCTTGAGCAGCTGAAGTTCCCACCTCTGTGCAGATGCATTTCATGGCGTGGAAGCAAGCTCCAACTTGCCCAGCGTTCAGTTAAACAAGAGCAGGAAGGCCAGCTCCTTCTAAGATCTGGCTTGCCCATACTTAATAACGTGTTTAGATAGCAGTGATTGCAGCCTGTCCTCTGTTATGCTCCACAACTGCTGCAGAACCAGAGCAGTTCCAGGAGCAAATGAGAGCGCTGAGTACTCTACAAGGCAGTAAACACTGAAAACATGCCTTTGCCTGCTGTGTAATCTACCCCGTCTGGTACTGAGGCAGTTGAAGAGAGTTTGCACAGTGTGTTCATCTGGCTCTGCCAGATTGCCAGCAAGAGGACAGTAGCCCATCTCCCAGGCCATCAATGCTGATGCCTTCAGCATTGGAAAATTAGCTTTGCCATCTTTACACTTTCAGGTTGGCTGTTTTGTCTCCGAAAAAAAATCAGACCGTCTCAGCATACGAGAATTAGCGCAGCATAAACCTGCAGATCCCTTGGCTGGAATGGCTCTTCTGCAGCATCCTGAAGCTTCGGCCCTGCCATCTCACGTAATGTCAGCTTTGTATACTGCAACCCCTTCTTAACATCCTTCTAAGTCAGTTTTCACTCTGCCTTTTGAGCTGTATTTCCCAATGCTCAGTGCTGGGGGCTATACCTCTCACACTGAGGCCCAGACAGAATCTGCAAGAATTTCTGAACTAAAAGGTTGTGCAGGTTGTCCAAGAAATTAAATCCCTGAAATGACAGCAGTGAGTACTACAGTCATTTGCTTTCTCTGCATGTATTCAGCATGTATTCCTGCACAAAACTGAAACACTGTGTTTGTCCTCATGAGCCCGGCAGCGCGGAGGCACTGCCAGGCTCTTCAGAAGAGCACTCTGCAAACACGCCTATAAGTCGTTTCTGCTTCCCCTGAGCTCCTTGCCCTGCTTTGTGTGAATAATCTACGCTTTCTTTCCTCTGCCACTGATGAGGCTCTCACTCTTTGAGAGCCAAAAAGCCACCCACTGAGGCTTTCTCCATTAGGCCATAAATACACTTGAGCTGCTGGAATCTGTTTTGTAAATAGACAGTTAAAATGAAGAAGAAAGAAAAAAAAATCTCTGTTCAGTTTTGCGTTGTCAGAGCCCAAAGACAGCTGTCTTGAGGGGCTCAATCCTGCACATCATGAGAAGCTTCTGAAAAGCGCTGAGCACCTTCATCTGTAAAGAACTTAATTGGAGATAAAGGTAGTAAAGCACCTTCAGCACTCCCACTGGATGAAGCCATGTGTTATTGGAACTCCTACTGATTTCTGTCATCATAGCAATTGGTTTTGAGAATAAGTAAGGAAAAAAGTCTCCCACTGACACCAGTGGGAATCCTGGGCACATACAGGGAACAAAACGTTATGGTTGAGATCGTCTCTGGATATGAGAACAGTCTTTTATTTGGCTTATGCAAATTATACATACAAATTATGCAAATAATTACCAAGTTAGTCTGGTTGACTGTATAATAATAACAATAATAATTATTACTGTCATTACCAATGTTGATACTTTTTGTCACTGTTGTTGTTATTCACATTTATTCCAGTTGTGCCTTGGGGCCAGCCAAGAACAGCGTCCATTGATGTTGCATGCAGAAAAGCAGTTGCTGCCTCAAAAAGTTTACAAACAGACCCAAAAGGAAAGAGAGGGAGGAAGGGAGCTCAGGATCAGAGCACACAGCTGGGGACGACTCAGTTTCTAACAGCATTTTTTTCTCTGATTCAGTGGGAGATAAGAGTGCTGGGGAGGGAGCAGGGCAGAAAGCCAAGGCAGGGCAGGTATGGAAGGACAGTGAGGAAGAGTCAAGGCCAACACTTTTGGATTTCTTTTGCATTTTTCTACCAAGACCACACGGGTGTTAACATCCTGGTGTGTGTGACAGATGCATCCACTCCTTGGATCTGGATATGTAGGAAATCCATGGGAAGTGTCCACCCAGAAAAGTTTCATTTTTCTGACTTGGATCAGTGCAGAAATCCCCTAATTGCCAGGTCATGCTTCTTCTTGCATGGTCTGAGATTTCTGGCTGCTACTTCTTTGCCTATAAGTACAGCATGCTGATTCATGCCTATCTTCAAAATAACCGTGCTGCAGTGACAGCAAGGCTTCTCTGAGCCTGTTGTATTCACACCAAGAGAGAGAAGCAAAGAAAAAACAATTAATGATGGTGAGAACTGATCTGAAGCTTCTTCATTCTTCTGTCAGATTGTTCCCAGGTGCTTACTGACATGGAGAACAACTTGTTCCCAACCACCGCTCCCTTCCCAAAGTAATTTCGTTGCTTCTCCTGACCCTCCAGTAGCTTCACCAACTACTTTTGTGGTAGTAAATAAAACAAGCAGTGGCCTGTTCTCCGAGCTTCATGGCATGCAACATAGCCCATGCACTAAACTCTATGTCAGGATGCAGACCTTGTCCATGCTGTGCCTGGCAGAGCACGCCGAGGCAGGAACAGGCTGCACTGTCTCAGGCTAGGGCCTGCTCCATGCTTTGACCTTGATCCATTTATGAATAGAGCCACTAAATGCGTTGCCTTTGCTAGAGCTCTGCTGCTGTTTCTCCTACTTGCCATTTTCAGAGTGCTTATTCACTGTTACCTGGAACAAATTAAAAAAAAAAAACATGCAAGTTATTTGTTCCCCCGAATAATTCAAGGAGTGGTCTCATTACTTGAGCTGTGGAGATAACTGAGCAGTCTCCTTGCATTTTGCTACAAGTACATGCAACATCTAATGGCTTTTCACCAGCAAGGCTTTCAGTTACAGGAATGTAAATCCAGACAAACTGCACTGAAGTCAAGTTTTTTATTCTTGATACATACCCTTATAATTTAAAGCACTGTAGCTGCATTGTGCTGGAAAAACTGAGGAACTTTTCAAATGTCAAAAGTTTGAATTTCTCAAAATGACATATGTGGCTAAGATTTCCTGTGTGAAGTACAAATTATCAGAAATGTTTCTGCAGAGCTGAAATGCCAGAAACCAATTTTTTTGGTCTGCATTTCAACAGTTATTCCTGTCCTGTTTTAAATTTTCAGAAAGTAATAAGGATGAATGAACCGTTCCCTTTATTTTTCAGTCTCTCTGAAAAATATTTTTCAGTCTTCATTAACTTTTGTCTTCTCTGTTCTCTCCTCTGTTCTGACAGTCTCTTATTACCGCAATATGAAGTCATTTATTACCAGCTTGAATCAAACTTTCAAAACTACAATGTTCAAGTGAGTCCTACGTTAGGCATGAGCTAGGCTATTCAAAATACATCATCATTTGATTGCCTAAGAGCATTTAGAATGAGAGAAGTGTGTAACAACAGTTTTTTCTGAGAAAATTTCCCACAATCAGAAAACATCTTTTTATTTGTGTTAGTAGGATGTGGGGAGCTCACAATTGCATATCATAACCTGCCATTCTTAAAAGTCCCATATTTGTTTTGGAAGACTTTGTGTCAGTCATGGGAGGGATAAGACAGATGAATATGAGGAAATAGTTGAAAGGTTCAGCTTCCACTAGAATACATCTGAATGGCCTTGAGTTGACAGATATGAAAGGACAATTGTTTAACAACTTCCTTTCTACCAAGAGACAATATTCCAAGCCCCTGTGAAATACAATACACCATACAATACAAACACAATACAATAATGCTTAGCAAATGAAATAATTGGGATAAGAATATTTGGATAGCTGGCCTTATTCTCTTGATTTTTACTTGTCCAGAAATGTTGGCTAGATTTCAGCTTAAAAATGTCTTAGTTAATTTAAATCTCTATTGCTATTATCCCTGACTGAGCCTCCTGCTAAGTTGAGTAGGTTTCCTAGTTCCACAGAATAGTTTTGCTTACTAGAAAGTTATTTATCTTGGCCATTAAGAAATTCTGTATCTCAAGTAGACCTTTTCAGATTGAAAATGCAAAATGTGAAAAACAGACTGTGAAAAACATTCCTTTGAATAAAAAGAGCAGAGGAAATTCCAGGTTGTCAGATCCCCGTAAAATAGGAAGATATCCGTATTCTCTACATTCATCCTGTTGCCACAGATCTCTTCAATAACAGTTTGTACTTAGTGATGAGGCAAGGAGGCAGAGAAAGACAAGAGCATTCAGTAGGTGCATGACTGAGTTTGTCACATCTGCAGATCTCAGTTTGGTGAGGGAGTGTCTTGGTTGCATGTCTAGATGCCATTTCTATGTCTTCTATTACTCCCAGTCGTACAGTTGGTTTGAAATACAATTATGGATGAAACAAGATGGAGTGCCAGAGCAGGAGATCTATCATTATATTCCTTATAGTCTAGGGATACGTACAGCAGGCCAGAGGTAAAGAGGTGTAGCCCTTTCCTTTATTACTGATCCAGGGAGCTTGTATTTCTGCAGACTATTGCATCATGGCTATGCACCTAAACAACTTCTCTGGTTGAATTAAGACCATCAGTTCCACCATCACCCTCATACCACATTCACATTCAGTGCTGGCTGTTTCAAGAACTTACTATATTTTCACCCCACAGGCTACGGCAATAGATTTCTCTATTGTTGTTCCTTTCCGCATCTCATCAAAACTCAAAGAGCTGATGAGGTAAATATCAGTTTACTTTTGCACCACTACCACAAAACATGATGTATATTAGATGTATATCATTCATCCCATCAGATTGCTCGATGGGGTAAATTGAATGAATTTGAATACACCATATAAATAAAAAAATTTTTTTCTATTTATTAAGTCATTGCTATATCCTAAGCTGAGTAATGTCACAACCACATGTAATAATTAGCTTGAAATAAGGGTAATTCTAAAATAGGAAGGAAAAAAATCTCAGCATACTGCTGACTGAATTCTCTATTTGGGAAACTTTTATTATGAGAGTCTTTATTGTCAGCCTGGCAGGAAAACAGAGCTGTACTTGCATACAGGAATTACAGCATGTAGATGGTAAATTTTAAGGTCAATTACAAATTACAGTGAATACATTTGCATATTGCCTAGTGACTGAATATGAATCTACTATCATGAGCCCCTGTTCAAGATCCTTATTCTCCAATTGGCTCTACCTGTTCCATTTCAGTATACTATCTGGTTATACAATTATACTGTGAACAATATACCATGATGAAGAATAATAAGGTCGAAATTAATTCTCCCAGTGGTGTTTTCACTGCATGTTCACCTTTGTGGCAACAGTGAAAATCTGTAGCTTATTTTAGATGCTAGAAATAGATATTTAAATTTATGTTAAGCAGCTTGAATTAAAAAAATAAAAAATCCACTATTCTTTTTCAAGTTGCCTTGCTTCCACCATTCTCAGCTATTTTATTTTCCAAAAAATGTTTATCTTATATATTTGAAAAAAATAACATTTTACCCTAAAGCATTTTTTCAAGATTAATAACATAACCAAACATCATGCCATTTTTCTTGGCAACAATCAGGAACTCTTTTAATTCCTGAATTTTATCAGTTCAGCTCAATTCAGCAGCACTTTATTTTTGATGTGAAGAGCCATAGAAAGATACTCAGACTATAAAAGAGATGAACACCCTCAGGTACTTGTCATAGTGAGAAGAAATCATGCACAGAAAGTATAGCTTTGCCTCGTATGTCCATTTATCAGGAAAGTCCAGTCTTGGACACAGATCATGCTTTATAAATGGATAATCAGTTGTCTAAAATACTGTGGTGGAAATAACTCTTAAGAGATATCCTGAACTTTTTTTTCTGTTGATTTTCATTCCTGGAATAAAACTGGAATAAACATAGGGATTTTATCCTGAATTTTACAGCTAGAGAATTTAAGGCAAGAGAGTTAGAGATCTGGTGAATGTAGACATCTTCTGGGAAAGAAACAAAGAAAGGAAAGAATCAACAAATAAAAATGATTGCATGGGTAAACAGAAAGATCTGCCTGATTCTACAAAGGGATGGCAAAGAACAGAAAACAAAACTCATTAATGGCAGCAAAACATTATCAGGTCGCTATCAAAGCATCTTACCAGAGGTAAGTTATCATCATGAATCTTATATAGAGAGTATATAAGAAAAGCTTAATTTAGTTCAAGATATACGTACAGGCTTTAGCAATGTTATAGGTGTACTCTATCCTTTTCATAATCCTAAGGGAGAAGAAATACTTAGTGGAGGCCCACTATAGAAAAAAAAGTAAAATGTAACATCAGCATGAAAGACTGGAAAAAACAGAGTCTTAAGTGTAAGATAAATGTTAGCCTGGTTCTTATCTTTCAGGACAAATAGAGCATCATTCTAGACAGGTACTTTTGACAGTTCTTAGTCGCTAACCCTCTCATCCCCACTACAGGGAGGCTCAGTTAATGGTTTTGATAACTGCATGGGTGCAATGCCAGCAGCTCTATCAGTGTGAAGGTGTCCGTGATGAGGATACAGCTGATCTCAATTCTACTTTCATACTTCTTCCAGTGACTTGCTGTATGACCTTGAGTGAGGAACTTCTGCACACTGTTATTCCCAATGGGATAAAGAGATAATGATGTCTACCCACCTGGTAATGAGATTTGAAGGCTGCTGATAAAGTGCAGGCCAAATTCTTGGTATTATCAGCACTTATGTGACTTCAGCAGAGTCAATCAGTTAATCTTTGCAGGGAGCAGGAGCTAGGATGGAAAGCAGTAATTGGAAGTAAAAGCAGCTGATACAGAAGGCTGGCTGCTTAATGTGGTATTCTAAGCACTGAACAGTATCACAGAGAAGTTTACATGTGTCCTGTGTACCTCATTAAGACTCAGATAAGGAGAAAGAATCTTACTGTGCAAAAAGGCAGTTGCCTTTATTTCTTCCATCCACGTGTTCCTCTTCTGACAATTCACCTTTGGAATCCATAGTTTTTTCTCTGACATACTCCTCTGATATTTTTTATGTGGGCCAACTATTGGTTAAGAGAATGCTGTACTTACTTTTAATATTAGATCATCTTTGTCAGCAAAACATACTTCATATAAAGGCATAGACTTGATACATATCAAGAAAAAGCCAGAATGTTTTGATAATACAAAATTCCAAGAAAAGTTGCCGCTCAAGTTTCATTTCCTACTCATTTATTATGTATTTTCAATGGAAACTCAGGAAAAACCTGCCACCTTTCTCATTATGTCCATAATCACACCAAAACTTTTATTTTCAAGTATAGATTATCCCTATATGAATACATGAATTACTTTTTGCAGGCTTTGGCTTGCTCATTAAGAAAATGTACACTCTCATGCCAGAAAGAGGGAAGATCCATCCCATTGAATCTGGTCCCAGTATTCAGGTGTCTTTCTCTGCAAGGATTTCAAATGCTGGAATCAGAACTAAGAGCAAAAAATGCTGTTATTTCAAGACAGTGTAAACCTATGATTATAACAGGTGTAATCTTTACTTTTACACAAATATTGGTGGGGATTCCAGCAGGAGAGACCTCCCTCTAGAAGTCATCCAGTTGCTCTTTTATTTGAAATGTGTATGAAACTGGTGTGATTTTATTTTTTGTTTTAATAAAATCTCAAAGAGGGTTTACTTATCTGGAAAATAATTCTAAGGAAATTGAATACTGCATTTCTACAGCAGTCTTCATGGCAGGATTTCTATAGCCTCCAAGTGCTTACATAAGAGTGAACAATTTTGTACTCTATCAGCTTTTTGTCTTTTGCAGAGCCCATAGATACGGATTTTCTTTTGGGTGAGCAAGTATATATAAACTGACATGGATAAAAAAGTAGCTTTTTATCCATGGTATGTTTCTATGATATGATTTTTTTTTTTTTTTTTTTTTTTTTTGCATCTTCTATTTTTATTACATTTAGCAGAAATGTTCTAACATTAAAAAATAAGGATACATGCTTTGCACTATTTTTTTTTAACATACTTTTAATGCTACCAAGCCAGAGGGAAATAAAATAGAAAACATGATGAGACAAGATTATGTAATGACTAGTTTGCCTAGCAATATCACTTTTTTTTTTTTTTTTTTGCGAAAGTGCAAAGGATATAATGATCTGTTTTCTGGTGAAAAGGACTTAATGCACTGGTTTCCAGTTGTCAGCATGACAGTATGGAGGGATAGGCTGCAGATCATCATTACATATTATGCAACTTCAGTGATATCCACTCTGTGACAAGGATTCCATAAATGCAATGAGCATTTCAAAAACAGATACATTAGAGAACTGGAAGAGACATTTGGCATATATCTACAAGTTTAATTGGACATAAGTCAAATAAAGTCACTACCCATCTAGAGAATTGGAGGCACAAAGAACCATGCATTTTCTGTAGTTTTGATAACTCAAAACCCTTAGAAGAATAGAGCAGCTCATGAGACAAGAGAGCAGATATGTTTTAGCAAATATGTTCATCTGCGGGATATTTTAACTCCTCGTGCAAAAATTAGTGACTTTGCAACGTACTCTGTCTCAATTCCAGCATTAAGACTATTATGGCTTGACCAGTTAGGGCATTGTTTTTGTGGTTTTTTTGGTTGTTTGTTTTTTTGTAAACCTTGTCCAAATCAAATTCTTACATGGGAAAGCAGCAATGTGAAGTATTAAACATATCCTTCCTGTTAGAATTAATGGCAGCTTTGTGAGTAATTTAACTGAAGAAGGATTTAGCCAAACTGGGAAAGAAAACTATACTGAAGTTTTGCTACTTTTTTTTTTTTTTTTAAATTTTTTTTTTTTGTTAGTTTTTATTCTCAGAAGGGCCTAATACACAGAAAAAAATTTCTTTCCTGCAAAACTTTCTGAGTGCATGAAGCCCCTCTAATAATCTAAAAAGGAAAACCGTGGAGCATAAAAGTGATCAGTGTCAGAGTGGTGATGCTGGAAGCACTAAGGGCTAGTTATGCAGTACAGAGCACTGGGATAGAGGGGGAAAAGAGGCAGACCAGAGGAAACCAGCTGGTGTTCTCATCTGTGCATTACTTTAGAGTCATTGACAGAACCAGACATAATGATTTATCTAGGAGAAAATAGCCTGGTACTAGATATAGAACTCAACCTCATTAAGAAAGAGATGCATATGATATCCTTGAGGCAGACAATGTAAAATGGATCTAGAAGAAGAACTGTCAAATTATGCTTAAAGGGAGTAAAAAAAAAAAAAAAAAAGATACAATTGAAAAAGCTTAGATAGAACAGAGATTTGATAATGTGGCACTTCAGGCTTAAGAGTATTAAAATATTGTCTAAGATGTATTAGTTCTTTGTGTTAGCAAACCCAAAAGGCTTACACCTATTCATTAGATATTTCAGCACATGTAATAAGTGCAAACTTACTGGGCCCTTTGAAGAACCACCTGACATGATGGGTTTTCTTCTTCCCCATGAAAATCCATTACAGACAGAAGAATCAACACTGATGTCTTATCACTCATTAGATAGCAGTATAATTGACCCTAAAGTTATCACTTGCCTGTAAAGGCAAGTTTCACAAAGCAGGAGGAAAGACAAGTAGGTAGGAAAAAATTAACCCATTCTGGAATACAGTAAAAAGCCATCCTAAATCATGATTTCTGCCCATCAGGGGTTAACTTGTTTCTGTAGCTACTGGTTGAAATGAAGGGAATGAAGTTGCTTCGTAAAGACTGTGACTGATGAGCGCTGACCTTTGATGTTTGACTGATTTAGTACTCTTTGCTAGTATTTACTATTTAGCATTATTGACAAAGTAGGAACGAAAAAAAATGCCTGGCTGCCATCTCAAATTAGTGAACGCTATAAACTTCAAAAGATATAATGTTCTGTGGAGACCAATGAGGCATTGGACAATATTAGTAGATTTTCATGTCAAACATTTTTGGAAAAGAAACAGATTAATAACAGATTAATATGGAGCAGGCATTATGCAGTTTAAAAATAAATTTCCTGTTATTAGAGTAGGTCACTATTACAGGATGTTTGCTATGTAGAATAAACCTTTGGGGATAGCAATCATATTGGACAGAGAGCAGATTGTGACAGCAATAATAAAGTGTGCAGTTACAACAGTGTGGGAAAAGGCAGAAGAAAGAAAAAACTACAGCACTGTGTATTCTTAACATAGAGATCCACATCAAGCTATAACCTTAAATAATTGCAAGTGTTTGGAAGTATTTTCTTACAGTTCCCTTGTCTGTAAGCATCAAAAAGAAAGCAAGCTTTTAAGAATTCATCTCATTGTACATTTTTCATTTCCCAATAAGTACCAGACTTAGAATCTATGTGCAGTAGTGACAAAAACTCCATGTCACACTATTGATTAGTGCCAGCATATAAATGCACCAAGACAATAAACTAAATGCCAAGACCTTTCTGACAAAGCCTAAAGGGAAAGCTTTATTGGATGCTAGATCCTAAAACATCTTATTTGTTCTTGTTGTGCACCAAAAATGAGAATACTGCAGCCTCCTAGCTGCCTTAGTGACCAGATACAGCAAGGGGTTCTCTGTTGGCTTTTAATACCACAGCAAAAGCGTTACCATGAAGTTGAGACAGCCACAGCAGGATAAGACTACAAACATGCAAGATGTTAGAGAGCTATCTCAGCAACTTGACTTGCAGCCAGATGCAAACAGGAAACTAGTACAGCTGTTTGTATCTGCTGGTGTCGTTATTTTCTTTATGTGTTCCTCCTTCCTCCCCCCATGTGTCATCCTGGTATCAAGGCACCTCTATTCAGAGCATCTAAACTAATGTTCTGCACCAATTCATGTTTTGTAGAGTTATCTTAGGAAAAAAGCCATCAGGTTTGGGGTCTTGCAAAATCAAGATAACTGCTGCTCTGAGCCATGTTTTTATGGAAAGTTGAAAATTAAAAGAAATCAACTGCCACATAAAAGCTGTCTTCTGTCTGTGATCTTTCCTCTCATCAGCCTGGAGAAGGCTCGAGGGGGACCTTGTAGTGGTGTTCCAGTACCAGAAGGGAGGCTACAGGAAAGCTGGGGAGGGACTTTTTATAGGAGCAGGTAGTAACAGGATGAGGGGAAATGGTTCTAAACTGGAAGAGGGCAGATTTAGACTAGACCTCAGGAGGAAATTATTTACTGTGTGAGTGTTAAGACATTGGAACAGGTTGCCCAGAGAGGTTGTGAATACCCCCTCCCGAAGCATTCAAGGCCAGGCTGGATGGGGCTGTGAGCAATTTGGTCTAGAGGGAGGTGTCACTGCCTATAGCAAGGGCTTGGAACTAGATGATCTTAAAGATTCCTTCCAACCCAAACCATTCTATGATTCTATGTGTCAGTGACAGAAACAACCAACATTTTTCTCATTCAGTGACACCTTCATGAGGGTTAATCACCTCCTACCTACTGCTGTGGTTTTGATAACATAAATACTTTATAACAGTGACTTCTGATTTTTTCATGAGGACAGTGCAGTGCAGGACACTGTGTCTGGATAAAAGTCTTGGGGTTTAGTATACTAATTTATACTGATCCCTAGTGCTAAACTAACCAGCCTGTAACAAGTAAGAAATGAATCAAGAAGGTCTGCGTTAGTCTGGTGTGAGCTTCTACCACATCAGGCAGTACCTTAAACAAATGGAAAAATTAGGCATTGGTCATCACATAGACTCAGTACAAAAAAGTGCAGCACTCTTATTTCCTGACTGATGACAAGACAACTTAATGGTTCCATTATCACTCTATGTATCTTCATTTAAAAGAAGCACTGTTTAAGCAATTTCAACTGTATTTACATAAGACGGAATGTGATTAGTCAGTGAACATCTGCTTAAAGTGAATGAAGATTTATTATACACAACCTCAGCTCCCTGACTTTAGCCAGTTATGCAGATACATGGACACAACTCAGTCCAAGCAGGAAGCAGATGAACTGTATTCTTAAGACATCCTAGTGTCGTTATTTGAGGGACTCTCAGCTGTGTAATACTGCCCTAATAACACAGCCCCTCTGAAACATCTATTCCAAATCAAAACAGAACTTCTGTACACACTTATTGTGTGATTCTTGGGGTGTATCATGCTATTGCAAAATACCTCTTATGTTTTTGCTTGACACAGGCTTGGTGCTTGCACAGCGGAGCATAGTCTCCACTCTTTATGGAAATATTTCTATATCAGTAGGGCTATTAATTTTAAACTATCATGACAGGGATATTTTTCTTTACAAGAGGAACCCATTGCTGATGGTGGCACTTGAATACACTGGTCCAAGGAGAGGTGTCAGTGTGTTGGATTCTCCGAGGTATCTGGGCTTCTCTGTGTCATTTTCGTAGAATTGTTTGAGTTTAAAGAACATTTAAAGGTCCAGCTATTTTGGCCTTAACTTTTTACTTGGCATTACTCCCTTTGCAGGGTCCTGATGCATTATGAGTAGTGGGAGGAGTGGTTATGAATGTCACACCCACCTTCTTCCCCATTGCCTAAGCAAGCTGTGCTAGTTATTTCTCATCATAACAAAACAGCCTAAAGCCTAATCTGCTTTTTGCCAAGGACTGGTGTAGGCAGTGCCCACCACAGGCAACACAAACAGCTGACCTCTGCCATTCTGTTCTCATAACTTGCAAAGAAGATTAGCTGGTCCAGGAGCCTGGCCAGCATGTGACAAGAGAGAATGAGGAGTTAAGTGTTCCCTTCCTCTCACAGATATCTGAAATTCATTTGGCCACTCCATGGCTGGAAGCCATTGCACCTGTGAGTACATCCCAGGGGGTCACTGTGGCCTGTCTGCCTCAAAATGTCAAAAAAACGGCAGATTCTGCAGTGGGAAAGTGAAGAATAACAGAGTCTGCACCACTGGATTTTCATTTTGGATCGTAAAACACTATTTATTTTCCTTTAATTATAGAGCAATCATGCTCCTCTGAAGCAGGGCTTGCAGATTTAACTATAACTTCTCACTTAATTGGATGTTTGTGAATGTAAAGGTTTCTACCATGACTTGTGGAATGAAACAAAAACACCATTTCTACTTTAATTTAATTCTCCTATTTCCACCCATTCTCTCACAATCAGGTTTCCTTGATATGCTTAATCTTTTGCAATGGTTTCCATGGCAACTCTTTTCATTGTGGTGCCACCAAGGACTCCTGTAATCAGGAAGCCCAACTTTGCCAGGGGATCGGTGTGGCCTTTTTCCCTCCAGTGCTGCTGCGGCACACCCCAGCAGCACCGCTGCTTCATCCTGACCTTCCCCACTCTCACACCCAAAAGCAAGGGCAGGCAGCCCGCCATCAGATGTTGTTAAGTTTTTATGATTACTGCTGCAGCCAAGCTCCCTTCTCAAGCCCTGCTATGCATCGCTGGCTGCTGTACATCCCCAGCACATTTCCATCGCTAAGGTGAGATTCTCATAGCCTTTCATGCTCAGAAATCCAAAATGCGATCCTTGCTCTAGTGACCAAACCTAGAAAATAGGCTGTCTACAAAGCACAGCATCTGTACAGTGTTCAATTACACAAAGCAACCTCTTCTGCACAGCACAATACCCCAGCTGTAGTGTACGGTGTGTGAATTATCCCATTCTGTACTGCACAGGTCCGTAGCAGTAATATACAGATACATAAATTAACTCCTGCTGTACAGCACAAAGCCATAGCTGTAGTATACAGCTGTATAAAAATAGCTGATGCCAGGCTGCGCTGGCTCCAGCAGTGTTTGGATTATACATTGCAAGAACTATACTTTGTTGCTCTAATTTCCTTCCTCCAATTTACCACCTCCTCCCCCTGACCAACCCACTCTGAGGAATGGGCTGTGTGACTGGCAAATCAATCATTATTATTAATCACTATAATTACTTTTCTTGGCCCAATTGCAGAGCCTGGGAAGCTAACCACAGTCTCTAGAGCGCAACCTTAACTACAACATATTTCTGAGCCACCATTACCTCATTGTTAGTCATTTTTAACCAGAAAGAATTCTCAAACAGTTGGGTTTTTTTCCTCCAAACCTCTCAAACCACGTTTGCTGCACAGATCAGCGTGAGAATCTTTGCATATGTATCACTCTGCTTCCAGCTAACCACTGCCTTTGCCAAAACCTCAAGTGTTCAGGCAGAAGGATAGGCAAGCATTTCTTTTTCCTCTACTCACACTTAGCGTGAGCAATTTAAACACAACAACACTATATTGTTTTCTACTGCAGAGTAGATTGGTCATATTTTAAGAAATAGTAATAAAAAATATTGCATTCAGCTACTGCTTCTGTTCAAGTCTAACAGCGGGAAAACATTTTGTTTACTAATTACACCCACTTTGAATGCCCACATAATGATAAACACTTCTGAAACACAGCAGCTGAAACACTTTTCAGAAACATAATGACTAATTGATGACTGCAAGGTCACTAAATACAGAAAGTTACTTGAAAAGAGAGCCTCTGCAGTCTCCCTGCTCTTACATCTCAACACTAGCTCCCCATACGCAGAGAGGACCACGGTGCTAGCTCTTCCCACCCCATCCTGTGCATCCATCTGCACCCATCTTCGGCTGCTCTAAGAACTGGCTCTTGTTTGCAGGGTTCTTCTCTGGTAGCTCAGCTCACTTTGTCCCCACACACAGGTACTGATGATAACTGGAGACAACGGCGAGAGAAAGAGTGGCTACTTAGAGGGAGATGGGTTAAAGGAGAGCTCTTCTTTCAGCTGCATCCTTATTTTTTGAAGGAGCCCCAGGTGATGGGTGACAGTGTGATTCATCACTCCAAGATGACGGATTTGGGAAAGAGCAGAAAAGCTGAACGCCTCTCTCTCATTTTATGCCTCACTCTTCTTGCTATACATTTTTCTTGCTATACAATACTGCATATTAATTAAAAAGAAACAGACAGTAAAAAGGAAAACTTCTGTGATGGCTCCTCGTATGACTTGAATATCATAATCTTTTCTCAGATTAGTTTCTTCTTTCTTCAGGGACTCACAACACTGCTTTATGAGTGAGAAAAGATCTACATTTTCCCACAGTGCAATCCAAGAGAGGAAGTGCTCAAACCTGCTTATAGCTTGTGCTCAATTTGTACCTGGTGTTGTCCACATTATAATAGAAAGATTACAGATGTGTGGCAACATCATAGCCCTTCGCACTCACCCAGTGAATGCAGTTACTATGTGGCTATGTAAGTGATGGTGTTTTTCAACCTCTGCACTTCACATCTGCTGAGCAGAGAGGACTGGTGATTGCAGAGCAGTTGGGTGAGGGCAGGAGGAGTCAACCACGGGTTTTTCAGCCAGCTTTTCTCAGCAATCATGATCAAGCAGAAGGAGTGTTAGTTCTCATCATCTTTATACAGGCAGAGGTACGCAGTTTATGGCTAATTGTCAGCTACCTGTGAGCACTTGAATTAAAACTCTGCAGCCTCTGTGATTTTTTTATTTTTTTCCAGTGCTTCAGCAGTCATTTGCAAATGCATGAAGTGGCAGGTGAGTGCTGCAAACTTGTCTTCTTGTCCATGGGGAAAAGCAACTGGCAAGGAGAGCAGATCCCAGCTGGAGCAGTCAGGCAAAGAGGGAGAACTCCAGAAGCAGCCCTTCCTGTGGTACAGCTGTGCCCCATTGGATGTCTGTCCAGAGGAAAGGGGGGATTTGAAGCTCCAGGGACTAAAAAAATGGGGAGAGTTTTGGAGTTTTGTAATCATTACATAAAGGGCTATGTCCGCTTCAGGGCATAGCATGGAGGATACCTGCTGCTCTTTTTATAAAAGGATTATGAGGAGAAAATGTCTTTCTGAGGCACGTGGTTCTGTAGCTCGGCGTGGCAAACGGCATGGCTTGCTGTAGATGTTCCCCTTTGGCAAAGACTGAACTCAAAGCAAAAAGTTACCACAGCATCACAGTTACAGAGAGCTTTACCAAGCACTGAGCCAAAAATGCCATACTTGTGTATTCACCATGGTGGCATGGTGTGTATGTAGCATGAGGCAGATGATTATTCTCACTTAGAAAGAAGTATGTACAAGAAAGACAGAGCAGTAGTTGTTCCTTTGTGTATGAGGGGCACCAAAGGTTCTTGGGTTAAACATTGCCAAGAACAGTTAAGCCTCTGGGAGTAAGCTCAAAAGGGGAAACTCTGAATTAAACTTCAGTACGGATCAGTTAAGGTAGGCCTACAAACCAAAACTTGCAAAAAAATTTTATTTGGAGAAGATATCTCTTCATGAAAATGTTCTAACTTCCGTCCATCCTAGAACTTGTATTCAAATAATTGCTGGTTTTAGTTAGAAAATAATTTTTTCTAACTAAGTAAGATTGTTTTTCTTCCCTAGTCACCACAAAATAGTGAGAATTATTGCCGTGGCTTAAATGGGACAAGGAAATGTTCCAGGGTTTGATTATTTTTTTTTTATTTTTTATTTTTACCAAAGCAGTATGGACCTGAAAGTCCAGTAAAAGTGCATGCATATTTCACCTTTGTTTTGCAGTTGTAAATATTTGTATTTAGCTTCTAAACACATGAATGAAAACACCATGACTACCTATATGAAAAATGCTTTTGTAATTATTTACAGGCATGAAATTTTATCTGCAAGAAGAGAACTCAGTGCTGGAATTCTGAGCCTAGAAAAATTAGTAACGAATGTTCCAGTTACTATTTCCCAAACATTCCTCTTTTGCAGTCTTGGCCTAGCTTTTCTGTTTTAGTGCTCGCATTTTGGATGAGGCACCTGCGGGAGTACTTTCTGCTCTAAAATGGAAATTTTTCTGTAGCACAGCAGAAGAAACTAGCTCAGACATTTTAATGAGCCCAAAATATACACAGCCACTCAGCCTGCAGATACAGGAGTCGTCATTCAAGTAGTCCTAACTGCTGTTTTGCTTTGGTTTTCTGCCATGGCTGTAACAGGATCGTACCTTTAGCCTTACCTCACTGCTTGGGTTCTCAAACAGCAAGAGCCCCAGCCAAGACCTCAGCCGTGGTTGTGGGAGTGTTTTGTGTCCAGACACCCTGAGCTGAAGGACCTTGCAGCGTACTCACAGCGTCCAGCTCTTGGCATGTTTTTTGTTCATCCCAAATCCTGACAAGCCCTCAGCTAAGTCTACATGCACGCACCTTGTGCACACCTTGATGAAGCTTTCTCTCCATTTTCCATGCTCATTTTTCTTGGATTTTCTGCTAGGTTAAGTCAGCAGGAAAACTGACAGCAGCAGCAGAGCAGAGCACCGGATGAGATTGCTCCTTTTTTGCTCTTCCTGCTGCTGCTGTGTCAGCTGTCCCCTGCATCCCAGCAAAGGCACAAGGAAAGCTGCAAGCACTTTCTGCTGCAGTCTCTCCTTTCCTCCATACACCCTCCCTTTCAGCAGCCCTCTGCAGGGAAGGAATTCAGGCCATTAACTAATTTATCAACATTTACATTAGAAGTATTAGCTAATTAAATAACCACTTCTTTACCATTTACTGCATATCTCTAGCAAAACTTTTTCTAGCTTGATAAAATATCTCGAAGGGGCTTAGTTTCCCAGTCATTCATTCCATTTGGTTTTATCTGTGTTTATTTTTGTTTCTCCACCAAGAGATATACAAAGCAACGAAAACAAGCTGCAAATCCACATACTTCTCTTTGTACTCTTTGATCCTTAAGACAAGTGTACAGTTATTATAACAGTTATCAGACACTTAAAATCTGAGCATTGCTAATGGATTTTTTTTTTCCTCTTTCTCCTTTCCTCTCTTCATAATTTATGCAACATTTGTTCACGGGAGTGCAGCTCTGGCTGAGGCAGCAGTATAAAGTAACTTACCTGAAGCAAAATAATAACGGATCTTTAGGGAGACCCCACCATAAAAGGAGCCAAGATTAAGGAAAGCAGAAGTTTAGAAAGCTGGACTGAAAAGAATCCAAGCAAAACATGCATACACCAGCTACTTCGTTCCAAAGGAGGCAGGTGGCAGGCTTACGTCCTCTTGTTCTTCAGCTACCCATTTCCTTTTGTGGTCATTTTTCATATGAGTTGCTTCCTTTTCTTGCAAGCCAAAATCTGAATATATTCTTTCTGTACTGTGCTTGCAGTTTCTGACCCAGCTTACCCATAAAACAATTCAACCGCAGCTTCCTACGTTCCAAGTTTATCTTGCTTCTGCAATCACTTTCCTCTCCTCTCTTTTGGGTACTTCAGCATCAGGAGGATGTGGGCAAATCAAAGGGAACTAAGAGAAAACAAACTCAAGGAATTGAGAGTCTAAATGATGTTACATTAAAATATGGATAAATTATGACATGAAGAAATGGTATCTATCTATTCACTTATTTGGCATGAATCAGTAATTAAAGATGCTATCTTAGACTCACACTGTCTTAGCATTACATTAACAATACAACTAAATGACAGATGTATTCAAACAGTCAGCTTGGGAGTAGTTCAGTCAGCCAAATGCATATAAACCTTCCTTCTGCTTCTCCAGTGTGAAGGAAATACAGACATACCTCTCTTTAAAAATCCTGCCAAGCAGGTCTTCTTCAATATGGCCAGAAGGTTACTGGATTCAGACTATGTGAAACCACAGGAGAATGGAGTATACTGGTATTTAAACGCTGCAAACATTCAACAGGGAGTATTGAAAGTAATAAAGGAATGTATAGGTGGGGCTAGGCTAAAGGAAAGGAATCTCTCCGGAGAATATCAGAAAAACAAATATTAATAACGAGATAATCATCAAACGAAGCTGAAGATTGTCATGAAAATATTCTAAAGTAGAACAATTTAAACTAAAAAAACTGGAACTATAAGTAAAGCTCAACATTTCCTACTACTTTACAATTATTATTGTTTTTGTTGGAACAAAGAGACAACAGGATAGAAAAATACTCTAGGACATGACCATGCAAATGACTACTTCTTATACAGTACTGAATAGGATCCATAATTGTTCTTGGTTCTAGGTCATTGCTTTTATTATGACTGAATAATAGCTGGAGCAAAAATGGCTGAGGCTTAAATTTTCAGACAGAGAATATTTTGTGGTTGTGTATGTTCAGTTCCTAGGACAAGTAACCTATGATGCAATAATATTGTAGCTATGGGTTGTGTAAACTTTGTTCAGCTTTATGATACCCAATGTATACTTACACAAGCTGAATAATTAAATGATGCATCATATTTGTGAAAACGCCTTTTATTTTAGCCCAGAGGAAAATTCACAAGAACGTTCTTTTAGGTGCTCTTGCAAGTTTTCATGTTGTATCTGAGTGATAGCTCCTGCTGCCTTAGATATTAAGTGAATGTCATTTCAGAACAGATACATCCAAAAAGAAATGAGTCATATCTAAAAAAAAACCACCAAACCCAACTGTTCCATGTGTTCCAGAGCTAGTGAAGTCTGGTTGCCTTTGGATTTATATTTTACATTTGCCAGAACCACTGATAACTACATTTCTTCCTAATCGCCCACCTACCGGTCCTTAAATCTTCTCCACATGTCCCAACCCAAACTATTACTATTTCCCAGAGTTTCCAAATCAAGCCCCTCCGTTTGCTGCAGCTGCCTCCTACATTCCAGCACTTACTGAGATCCCTAGTGCCTCGTGAAGTATTTCTCATCCTCTTAGTTCCCCACAGTGTTGCTGTGACTTTCTGTCCTTCTTCACAAATTGGGGATCAGCTTTGTCACCTCATCTACGGCAGCCTGAGAATTGCTTGTTATCACAAAGGATCCTTTGCCAAACCTTGCCAACAGGCAGAGATGAAGGGATGGACAGTGCACCATATTCATTCTCTGTCACCACCTCTGTGGTTGGCGGCTGATTCAGGCAGAATGGTTTTCTGGCTGCCATGGTGTAGCTGGGAGCATGCTGACTGGGACAGCAGAGACTTAACACACTCTCCCAGATAGAATCCTTCTACAGGCATAGATAATCATAACACTTGCAGATGCTTGATATGTGTGAAACATTGGATCCTTTGTCAAATTTGCTAAATTTTATATGCACCTCATCCCTCCTTCCCCCTACAAAACCACTTCTTGTCTGCTTGGTCAACAATTTAGCATAGCTATGTAAGAACTAATTAAAGATATTTATTTTCCCCAGAAAGGTAAAACTATTTTCACAGGCCTAATGTATGTATATATATATATAATCCAGATTGGCAATTTAAAGTTACTACTGGATTCATTAAAGTCTCAATATCCTACCTACTGCAGAGCTGCTGACAGGGCGAGATTTAGGCAAAATTAGTGGATCCAATTAAATCCAGAGGTCCATACATTGAGTACTTCCAGAGTGCAAATTATTGGTGACATTTCTAAACAGTGATTGACAGCTGAAGCCAGCACATGTTTCCTATGCCACTTTGGAATGTCATTATGAACAGGGGAGGACTTTGCAATCTTACTATGAGAGTAGGGGGGAAAAAACAGTTTTCTGTATTTTAATCTCCTTAATTCTTCAGCAGATTATTTTTCTGGAAATACTGTACACTCCCAACACAGCTCAGGATTCTGATTTGTATTACAACTTTCTAAAGCTGTGATCTGCAAAGGGCCATCCCAAAACCTGGGGTTGTTAGATTTCTACTCATGCATAAGAAGCAGCTTCCTTCCTATGGATCCCCATAACTATCCATTATCAACTTAATATTCTGAAAAAGAAATGGTGTGTGTTTATTCATGTTCTTTTTTAATACAATGACTTATCTGAAATAATATTCTAACCTAATTAATATTCATTTTGGTGCATTGTTTATTAGCCCAACTGATTCCCAATTATATCTCCCTATAAACCTTGATCTGCTAGAATAAGTACATTCCAAATATAAATAATTAATAAGACAAGCATGCCTTTCTTATCATGGGTTGTACATTATCAACTGACTCACAGTTCATGTTTGCTGTTGCAATCACTTTGCTTCCAGCACTGCAGCTTAAGTATCCGTCCTTGTTGCTACTGCAAGGGAATAGACTAAACCATCTTGCTTTTTATATGGAGTAGGATAAAGAAGTGGGCATCTATGAGAACTCAAGGTCAGTTATCTCTGTGAGGGTTTTTTTTTAATGTTATTAATATAACAAATTGTTAAAAAATTAGGGTCTGATCACGTAATTATTTTGTGTGCAAAAATGACAAAAAACATCAAATTGAATTAGTTCAGCACTCTGAAGTACTGCAAAATCAGGTATCTAGCAAAATGTATAATACTGCAAGTATATCATTCTGCACAATGCTGCACTGCTTTTAAATTAAATAAAGTAGAGTAATGTACAACAACAACAAAAAAAATCAACCAATTCCATTTCCTTTTTTCCCCATATAAATAAATACTGAAGATTCTATGTCATCAAAAAAAAGTCCAAAGGAATAAAACCTGATTGGTAAAATTTTGCCCACAGTGATGTAATAGACACCCAAAACCCCATTTTTGGTAGATGAATTTCCACTACATTCCTCATTATATCTTCAGCTGCCTGAATTATTTATTAGCGATAACATGCCCAGTGAATATATTGTGATATTATTTATACAGTAGGAATGATCACTGGAGGCTGATGGCTTTTGTTTATGTTTTCTACGGTATAGCAAAGCTTCAAATAGTGAGAGCAGTTATATTTCTCATTTTCAACCTAGTTTATAATAATAATAATAATAATTTTGTTCAATTATTTCATTAGATAAGAATAAAGTAGATATTTTCAAACTGACATTTAAAATCAGAGTGTGAATAACCATGTGTATTCGCACTAAGCTTTACAGTGATTTCTAGTCAAATCTACAAATCAAGACTCATTCTGTTAGGGTGAATGTATGAAAATCTAATTCTTCCTGAGTTTAAGTGAATAAGCAAAGACGCATTTCTAAGTTATATCAACTGTTATTAGACTGTAATAGAAACTCAAGGTAAGATGCCACTGCTGAAAACATAACTGAAAACTGTAAGGATGGGCTCAGTAAGCCTGAAAAATTAATTCTCCTGCCAGTTGTTTGCCCCAAGGGAAGTAGTGTCCTTCACTGACAACAGAGCCATAGGAATCTCTATCAGTCGTGGATAGGAGTCCTGATCCTCTGTCAGTCCTGTGGTACTGAAAGAAGCGGTTACAGAAAAGCGAGTTCGTTTACTCCTAATACAGTTTCTGTAATAATCTCAAAGCATCCTCAGCATTCTGATGCAGACTTTGTAGATCAGTCAGACCAATGATTCTACCAGCTAGCAGTACTGATCAGGGCTCCAAGACGTGGAAGGAAATCAGCTTCTTGATTAGCTAGAGCCAGATTCACCACTCTCTTCCCTTTCTTTGAAGTTTAGTGGGTTGGACTACTGGGTTTCCTGAAATTACTTGTTCTCATCACACATTAACTTCAGTGTCCTCTCCATAATGTTTTCTATTATATCCTTGAAATACAGCAGAGAGGAATGCCATAGTTTTCATCTTCAATCTCTTTGGAAGTTTATCCATGTTTTCCTCCAAAATTGAATGATTTCCTTCCTTATTCCCTTTAAGATCCACATAGTCACACATTCCTGGATTGCACACCCTGGCTACAGAGGTCTCACATGATATTTGACTGTAATTTGTATAAAATATCCTGAGAGAGGACAGAAGGGCACCGGGATCTTCCTGTTCAACATCCACTGTTCCGTATGGGACACATAAAACTTCTGATAGTATGATTTATTGCCTAAAGATGCTTTCAGTCTTCATAACTGTAACTGCACTACTGAGTAAACAAGTACCTCTCTGCCAAAAATCCCAGCCAAAAGTAACTGTCCCATGTACTCTTGGTGAGCTTGAGTTGAACAATGGCTGCTCTCTACAGTATCTTACCATCACTGCAGCTTTCAGAGGATATGTTTATCTGAGCATGTTACCCTTCTCAAATCCCTCTAAGACATGGATGTCTAAAACATATCTGTTGTCACAAAGGTTAGGGTGAATGTTACCAGTTAGGTTATGTTACTATACCATGTATTAGGGCTAAACAATTACTAACTCCCAGAAGAAATAGCTGCCAAACTGTCTATAGTTGTCATTATAGAAAATAATACTTTTCTATCAACAGCTCTTTTCTCATATTCTGTTGCATTAGTGTTGCTTCACAACAAAATCTTACTGCAGAGCTGTGCTGGAAGCAGTTAGGTTGAACTGTGAAAACTGCCTCCAGCAAACTCCTGCAACCTGTGCCCTTCTTCTCCCAGGAACAATCCATGTTCATCCTGGAAGACAGAGTTTTCTCTTTTTTGCTCAGACAAAGAGGACAAAAACAGAAAGGAGAGGAGTAACCTTTGCTGGCTCCCTCCCCTGTCCATCCCATTGTTCTTATTTTAACGGCACGTGGGCGATGGAGCCAGCTGCTAGACCTTTCTCATTTCTCTGCAGGTCTCTGCAATAAAGGCTGCGTGCATATGGAAAAATAATTCTGGTCTAACACTAGAATCAAGTTCAAGGGACCAAAATGCGGTTTTCTTTCTCAAATCTCTCTAAGGTCTCAAAAACACTGGGCCAACCTTCATCTCATGGATCCTAAGTCTCTCTTCCAACATCAGAGTTCATCTTTCCAGCACACACAGGAAAACACATTCAGACCTAAGTGTCTGCAAACTGCAGAAACACTGTTACTACTCCCATGTTCCTTTCCTTCAGTCTTTTGAGATCAGGTATGAGCTCACACTGCCTACACTCCAAGACAGCTGCTGCTGCTACTGTCTTTTTTTTATAGCAGAATATACTTGTTTCGCTTCAGCACTGGACTATGCGCATCCTCAGATCTTACGTACATGTTGGAGAAAAAGCAGAGCTTATTCCCATAGACCAGGCAAAAATATTTTGTCCTTCTGATCTCCTCATTCTCCCAAGCCGTTTTCCTCCTTTTTTTTTTTTTTTTCTGACAGTTTCATAACCTTCACTTGGGCAGCCTTCCAGGAGACCCTGATTCAAGGTCCAGTGTTTTTCCCAGACACTGTACAATCCCATGCCACAGTAAGTGCATTTCTTAAAGTGTGAAGACTGTTTTGCACTTCATAACTCCAGAATATATGACAAATAAAACACTGTCCACAGGAGCTGCATCAGTGCTGGTTATTTCAGCATATTTCAGTGATTAGAGCCTCAGTGTTCTCCCATCATTTCCATCCTTTCTTCTAAAGAAAAGCAGGGAATGGACCTTAAGAAACTATTGTCCCTATTTTGAAGTCTGTCACAAACATAAAGTCTATTAATCCCAGCAGTCTGAGATTACTGCACCTTTAATTGTGCCTATGTCTTTTCCTCCTCTTTTAGCCATTAATTCAGTAATTCCACAGTCCTAATGTGCATGGTGTACCATACCCCTCTCACAACTTAAATCTGCCCCAGATTGGGGTCCTCTGATTCAGGGAAGTGAAAGGCTCTGAAAACAGATAATTAAACCGATCCTCGCTGCAGTCTGCCTGCGAGAATGACTACTTCAACTTGTGAATATTATTTCTAATAAATCCACCTTTTCAGAAGGTGCGTAACTTATTTAGCCATTTATTGAAGTTCCTTGTTACACATGTGAGGAAAGAGTCTCTCCAGTCATTGAATACACTTTTAAGTTCAATGTTAATGCATGACCAGTATGTCAAAAATGCTTCCTATCAGGGTAGTACTGATATCCAACACTGTTGTAAGCACTAACTGACCAGCTCAGCATAAAATGAAGTTGATTAAAGAACAGCAGCAGTTTTGTACAGACTTAGTGAGTTAGACCACCCCAGTGAAGAGCCAAATGTGTTCCAGTGGAGCAAAATAGGGAGGAAAATGGGCTGCACGTGACACAGGTGAGGCAGTTCATAACCACAAGGTTCAGGAACCAGAAGCTGAGAGAACAAGTGAAAGAGAGCACAGAAATAATGCCTTCATTTTGCAGCAGCAGTATCAGCAGCAGTTGTCCTCTTATCTTCCCACAAGATGTGCTTCTGGCCTATTCACTGCAATTCCTCACCTGCTGAGGCAGTGGGAAGGAGCTGCTGAGGAAGTAAGACAAAAGAAAGAAAACCTTTAAGCTAGCCATGAGATGGTCATTCAAATGACAAGTGAATACCACTTCAGGTGTTCACATTGCTGGCAAATTTTGGGGTGCCACAATATAGGAAAGACATAAAACATGCAGAGCAGTTCCAAAGGAGAACAACCAGGATGGTGAAGAGTCTGGAGAACAAGTATGAGGAGCAGCTGAGGTCCCTGGCTTTGTTCATTCCGTTGCAGAGGAGGCTGAGGGAAGGCCTTGTGGTGGCTGCAGGTCCTAACAGGCTGGTGGGTTGGAAAGTGCATTTGCACACCTGTTCAGGGAGTTACAGTTGGGTGTTAATTCCACCATGTGGTATGCAGCTAACCAGTCCTGTACAACAACCTGCCAGTTTGCACAGAAGAATATTTCATTTTATTGGAAAAGACCTCTGAATAACAAATATGCTCATGGAATCTAAAACCTGATCTTAACTTGCAAACAGAGCAAAAAAAAAAAAAGCTGCATTTGCTGGTATTTTATTTCCAGTAAATAATTCAAACTCTTCTAACATAAATTTCTTCATTTTGAAACAAGGAATTTGGCTTTGCACAGACAATTCCCAGTGCAGTATTTTTTTCTGACAGGAGCCATGTCCACTGAATTCTGGCAAGTAATGTAAGTTTCACTAAAACAGTTGGGATGTCCTGCAAAATATTGTTAGCTGCAAAATCTCCACTGCTTTTTGAACATAGGCTGGTACATAAAATTATGAGGGTTTCAATCATTTCCTTGTCTCAAAGCTGTAATTTATGTCAATAAGAGGAAAGGGATTAATGGAAAGCATGAATTATCTTTTCACTACAATACTGCTTCCAAAATGTATATTTTAAGCATCTTAGCACACGGCACACTGGTATGGAAGTCTTTAAAACTGTGTTGATCAAGAACTGATAAAACAATCCTTTACGCTTAAAACCATAAAATGAATCTGTTAAAAATATCCACAGAAGAGCACAAGACTTCTGAATATTTGCTTACTCTTTCCAACATCCCTTTTTTCTCTTGCCCTTAAAGAAATTCAAATTAATTATAAAAATGAGGACATTCCTAATACGATTTTTAGTGAAAAGTTACAAGGTTTAATTTGTGTGAAAGTACTGACAAGTTTATTCATTTTGTAGGAGGGTGGAATTTGCCTCACGTAACACTCAGGACTCAGCTACAGCTTTGATAGAAATGTTATTTGGTAATTATCTGCTCTTCCCTTGGGGACAAAGTAATTAATTCTGCTCTGCACTTCACAGCATATTCTGTTTTTACACACATATGAAGGATGAATTCTGGAAGATTATGATCAATACTTACTGCATTGGCAGCCAATAACTCATCATCCTGGCAGCTGCATCATGACTTAAAAAACAAACAAACTCATGAACACAGAATTCTGACTTCACTTGTTGACCTTGCTTGCGTTTTAGAGGGGTGAAGAAAAATAAATACTTAAAATTAGCTTTCATTAAAGAAGTATATGGGATTTTCCCCAAAGAATACACAAATGTTTTCTTTGTGACCTAACTCAGAACCAAAATATAAGCAATACATTTTTACCTATTACTTGATTGTAGCTTTTTTTTTTTAAGAGTTAGCTAAAACAAATTTGAGTATAAATTTGAAAATCGGCATTTTGTACCTAAATACTACACTGGTATTTTTGAAGCCATTTTTGCCTGCAACAAGTCAAGTCCAAGGTTGGTAGGGAAAGACTGGGGAAAGAGCTCGGTGCTAGGGATTGCATCAGACCTGGCCCTGGAAGCTCTGCCTCAGTCTCCATCCCAGGTAACATGGCCAAGGAAAAACATTTAGGCTAGAGGAGTTAGAACTACGATTTTATCCAAGCATTTGAAAGAACAAATAGTATATGGTATAGATGCAAAAGTGCAACATGCATTTCCCTTTTTTCAGTTTTGGAGAGCCTGTTCTAAATTTTATCATAAAAAGTACACCCATATAACCTACTTTATCCTCTTAGAAAGGTTGCTTCTTGTCCTCTGTGTGAAGTACTTTCTGATCTTGCTTGGCTGTAGTTTCTTGAGGTTGTGGTTTTCCATTTGCAAAATAAGTATAACAGCATTTCCTATCAACAGGAATGTTGTGTAAATAAAAATATTAAAGGTATCAGAGAGTGCAGTTATAGAAAGGCAAATACCAATACTGTGGCTAAGAACCAGTGGCTTAATGTTTTGAAGTTTGTCACTGTCCAAAAAAACCAGACAGCTGAAATTCTCATTTATTCCATTAGCAAGTAAGGGACTTGGCACCAGACACATAATTGGTACCATCCTTAGTCAGTTTTTAAAAAGCTCTTGGACTTAATCTGCCAATAAACCAACAATTAGACATTTTACAGGAAACTATTCCATTGACAAAAATTAAGTTTAGGAAGAAGGAGTCAGAAGACTGGAACTGGCTGCACTTCACAAAGTGCTAGTAATAAATCCTGACAGTAAAAGGGAATGCAATACTTAAGCCAGAAAAGTGAAATCACTAAAAATAAAACTAGAGGCAAATTACATTGAGCTCTCAGATCTCATTCGAATATCTGACTGGAAAAATTTCTTGCCATGATAGCTGTAGCATCCCAAGAGGTCTACATCTGCCTTCAGCCATACAACTCTGCCAATCAAGAAGACAAATAATGAATGATGTTCGTTTCCTCATTTGGTATGCTTTGGTTTGCGGCCAAGATAAAACACTCAGAGTGAAGAGGAAAACAGTTTTTGTGTCCAACAAAGATGCCCCTCTAGAGTTCCTTTCAGGCTCAGAGCCACATTTTGAAACACCACCCCCAGCCGCCTCCTCCCAGAAAAAAAAATCCACCATAAAATATATGAAAAAAAACTTCCAAGACCAAACCACAGAATGCGTCATTTTTTCCTGCACAAAGCACAGACTGGCTCTGGGAGCACTAACACCCACCTGTGGATCAGACAGCCAGGGACTGAGGCCATGAGTGTTCTCTGCACTCATCACACAGGCAAAAAAGCCTCAGTGTAGTACCCATCAACATCTCTAAGTCTTATCTTTTCTGGGTCTTCTGTGTAAGCTCTTATCTCTGAGGGTGACACATTTGATATGCAGTAAGATGACAGAATGAAGGCATATAGTATTCTTCTTCCTACCCTGCCCTCTGTTCTCCTTTGCATGAGATACCATGAAGCTCTTTCAAGCTCAACTCCTGCAGCTTGCTGGCAAATGATTGGCCAGGAGATGACACATTGGCCTTGCTGTGTGCTAGATCTTGCTATGCTAGATACACCCTGATTAATGCCACAGGATCTGTTACTTCTCCATGGTAGACTAGCACAAAGCAAGGAATCACCTGGAATCAGTTTCATAGAATGAGCACAGTATTGTACTCATCCTTATTAACATGCCCTTCCTCACTGCTGAGAAGCAGGGCTAATTACTGTGGCTGCAGTACTGACTTAAACTCATAATGTCTTGCTGTTCTGGTGCTATCTTAGTTGTTACTACTCTGCGATTACCCACAGCACACTCTCCCGGCTTCGATGAGATACAACGAGAAATAATGAGGTGAAAAAACTTCCTTTGCCTTTTCCTCTTACTTCTGGAAAGGTTTGGGTTATTCTTGATTACAATACAGGGTGGAGGCTTGGGGTCAAGCTTCACTTCAAGCTCAGCTCTTCCTCTCCTAATTACCCAAACCATACTCTTCATGATTAATTCTCTCATCAGTGTTTCAAGGTCTTCAGGGATTTTGGCAAAGATGACTATGCTATCAGCCGATCTAATGTGGTTTAGGTGCTCTCATTTATCACAGTGCCCTTTCCCTCCTCCCTATTCAAGGTTTTTATAATCTTTTCCAAGGAAGAAGAAAATTGTTCCAGTGTGACAATATCTTCTTGTCTAGTTCTATTCTTCCACTTAATCTCTTCACTTCTCCTGTCAATGTTTAAATGTCAATGCAATGCATTGTTCACAAGCTCCGGGATTCTAAGAAATCCTTCACGATGTTTCTATTCCTGACTGTGTCCAGGCTTCTTCTGCATACACTGTTTCCATTATCCACCTCATTATGGGCACGCACCTGCTCCTGTAGAAGCCAATGGCAACCTTCCCACTTAGTTCAAAAAGAACAGGTTTGGACCCAGTGGTGTGCCTACTGATGAATTAGCTTTCAGACAAAACTCAAAGAGGCAGGAAATTTTCCAGGAATATGCTTTGCCATTTGAACAGAGGAGGATTTTCCTAATTGCAGATGTCAAATTTTTTTCTGTATACAATCAATAGCCCACTGCTTAAGACTTAAATGAAAATGGACTGCACAAAACTGTTAATAGAAAAACTAAACCATAGTTCACTAACTTCCTCATACAGTGAATTTTATTAACGTAGACACCATTTACACTGTAGACTACAAGTGCTTGTGACATGAAGGGATGGCTACTATTTGAAATGAATGAAAACACATTCCTGGATGGCCAGTACGGGATATTCTCAAAGTAATGTCTCTCCATTAAATTAAATTTCATCGCTGCTGGAACACAACATTGAGTTAGTCCTCCCCTTCAAAAAAAAAAACCCAAACAAAAAAAAAAAACATAACAAAACAGAACAACAGCAAGATAGAGCAAAAGAGAAAATATTATTTTAGCCTCTACAGAAGTTTGAGGAAAAAAAAAAAAAAAAGAAAGAAAAAAGGTATTTTTCATCTTTCAATCTTTTGGGGATATATGATGGAAGATATAGGTTGAAATGTCTCTAATGTTCTTCTGTCTTGACTACTGTTTGCCTTGTGGAGATGCTGCTTCTTTGAGAGTTAGAATAATATCTTAGCACACAGCAGTTTAAAACACATCATAAACTTCATTTCCTATATAGTCAAGATCAATCTCTCATTTCTACACTACAGTGTGACTTCCCCAAAACTTTCAAATGAATCAGGCCATATTTAAACCTGGTTTGTAAAATAGAACACAAAACAATTACCTTCCTTCCAAATTGGAGATACTAATTGAACTTCACAGAATTGACATCTGATCAAAATTTTCTTAAAAACGGAAAAATATTACTAGTTTTTGCTTGACTCACAGCTGACTGCATTGTCAGTATTCTAATCCCAGGCACAGATTTCTGCTTTTGCTGGTTACAAAGCTGTAATATAGATTAATGTCCGCTGAGCTATAGTTTGAGACCAAATGAATCTCTCTTATGATGTAAACCAGATTTAAGTCGTATCCTTCAGAATCTATTCCATTAACAGATTTCTTTCCTATTCTTTCGTGAGACATAAACCCAATCTGACAATCTTCAATCAAATTGTCACAGAGCTTATTAAAGACACTGGAAATTTCTCCAAATTAACTATAAGATCAAATATGTTCTTCACATCACTGCTACTGCAGTGAGTTTTGTAAATTAGCCGGTAGCTCCTATATGTTAATGGTAAATAAAGCTGAAATGATCACATGTATGCTCTGAACAACATGGCCTCACACAATAGGCAAAAAAAGGCAAAGAAAAAACTGAAAGAACCTGAGCTTGGTGTTAAGTATTAGATAAAGCAACTTCATGTTATTCCTTGTCAACTGTCTACATTCCATGGGTTTCTTTATGCCAAAGATTCTTTTTCTCCACCCCTTCTGCATGGATATAATCTTGTGTGGAAGAACAGTTGCATGCCACCACCCTTTTCTACTTGATAATTTTGATTACCGAGTGAGTCAGATATCAGTTGTGTTATATGTAAGGAAATCCAAATCTCTGCATTAGTGATTTAAAAGGTAATTAGCATGAAGACTAAGACACAGATTTTTATGCCCTCTCCTAATCATATCCTGGTAAAGGACTTGAACAGTTATTTGACAACACACAAAAGACATCAGTAGTCCAGATTTTCAACTTCTGTTTTCATAACAGAAAATCATTGATGCCCCCATTCCTTTAATAACAAATACCTATGAGAGTTCTAAAACACAGTCATGAATGTACTATGAATTGACTCCAGAACGCTCTTCACTATAAGATTACTTTTCATAGGAGGTTACTGTACTTCAACTACCAGCTACACTGATCCTCCCAAGTAACACAGTCAATTTTACTGAGCATTTCAAATACACTGATTTCTTGGCTCCTGAGAAGAGACTAATTGAGAGGGTGTACTGTATTACAGAACACAATTTGCCTAAAAAGATTACCGTCTAGCTCATTAATTTTACATTACCATACCATACTTCTATTGACTTTATCACAATGCTTTCTACAGCTACTTACTGCAATAGCAAAAACGCACAGAGATCACATAGCCATTAAAGTGATGAAAAATTCTGTAGAGACGTCATTATTTATTTATGACATAGCTGTGTCTCCTGGTTTTAGTCAATATTGACACACACTGCACCAATCCAAAAAAATGTGTTCCCCTCTCCTGAAAAAATCAAAGTCTAATTACTCCTGGAAGCAGAACTAGTATGACACAAACAAATAGAAAGAAGGAAAAAGCAGTAGTTATGAGTTGTATTTATGTAAGTCAAATATTTACACAACTGGAGACCTTGTCTGCATTTTATAAACATACACCGTAAGATAATTGCAGTAAACATTGATAAGAAATAGAAGTGAATGTCAAAGGGAGAACTTAAAGAAGACTGAACTATTGAGGGTTCTAATCCCAAAGAGACAATTGGGGATGATATTTGAGCTAAAGGAATTTGAACAGAGCAGACTGATGCTGATATATCAGTGAAACAAATACTGCAGCATTCACACAATTAAATTTAATATTTCTGAATGAAAATGGTAATACAATGATTTGTCAAGTGTCATAGACAAGGAACTGTTTTAATTCAGTTTGAGACAATGTATACGAGCATGAGTATGCTGAAGGATGCTCTGGGTTACCAAAGCAGCAGAGGCTTGAAGGTGTCAGAAGAGACCCAAGTCCCTTCTGGTGAAAAGCCAATTCTTATTTAGACTAAAGAAAAACCTCCACTTTATGAGGACTTCTAAAATAATGAGAAGAAAATAACACTTTTTTTTCAGAATTGAATAGTAGAAAGTAGAAATTTCACTTGAAAATTAATTTTAGTACAATTATTTGAAATAGTAAAAATTCTTAATTTGTTGGATATGAGCACAAGCTGTGAGGTAAGTCGAATGGCTCCTTTGACTGAAGGAAGTTAGGAGTGCTGCAGTTCACAGCTGAGTTGCTCCCCACTCTGCCAACAGTGGGTCTGAAGGCCTAAGATTGCTGGCTCAGAAGAGGACATCATCTGCCAGACACAGCATTATAAAGGCAGGAGTGTCATAAAGCCAGAAGTCATTAGGACTACCAGGATTCTTGCTGCAGAGACACACGTCTAAAGCAGTGAGGTTTGTCTTTCCCCACTTGTCACACTAGATCTGCACAATGTACTGAATCTCCCCATAGGTCTCAATTTCATCTTCACCCTCTGGCTGCAAAATCAGGAGGTCCCATGGGCAACACAATGGCTCTGAACTTGTTGTTCACTGCCATTCTAGTATGGGAGAACAAAGTGGATGAGGTGATGATGCTCCTGGGGATCCTCGCATCCCCACTCTGTGCTAGAAGATACTGCAGACTGAAGAATCTCAGCTGAAAAGTAAAGTGAGTCCAAAAGCTTCAGATCCCACCTGCAAAACTGATCCAGGTCTCCCCTGGCTCACGTACGTATGGCAGAGAATCTGCAAACCTGCAGGAAATTTAGCCCCAGGGTTTCTCGAAACAGCAGGTTCTACATGGTAGAATTGCTCTGAAGCCCCTAACAGCCCATAAAATGAACTGGCAAGAACACAAGAGTGTGGCTGTCATAAAACAACCTGTGTTTCTCTTGTTGTTCATCAGGAACAATGTACTTCCAGAAAACAATCTGGATTTCATAATACAACACAGATGGAAATACCTAACATTCTAAAACATGAAGGTCATGCAGGGAAGATAGGAGATAAGGAACCTGCTTAATCAGGTTCTCCTTCTGGCTAGACACAAACAAAAGTACAGTGAAGCAACATGTAGAGAACCAACAGCAAGGAAATACACATCTTGTTAAACTAATATTCATCCTTATAGGTTTTTTGTACTTATTCTAAGGTTCTACTGCAAATTCTTCTTGCAGTACAGCTCTGGATTTTACACAACACTGACTTACCAATAGTACCCAGTATTTATTTTCCTACCAGTAGTGCTGCCTTTACTCAGAAAAGATGCAGCTGTGGTAATGCTCCTAAGGACAGTTGTCCCTCCGTCTCATAGATATGTTTTCAATTAAGTTTAATTACTGCCCCTGTTGTTTCAAACCAAAGCCCATTTTACACAATGTGCAGCTTGTACTGCAGAGTAGCTGCAATCTGGAAGCTCCACAGCAAGAACAGGGAAACTGCTGCCACCCCAGTAGTATTATTTGCTGTAATGATGGATTGAATTCAAAGTCCTTTTTTTTCTTCACGTATTTTTGAGGCTTACCCAGGACTCCAGTGCTACAACCTGGATGCAAGGAAAAAGATAGAATGAGTAAAAGATTACAGCAGCTCTCCTGAGGCAGACTTTTGTCAGGAAAGTCACTGTCTCTGATGCTTTCTCAGAAATCTCAGCTCCTGCTGTCAATTGATTACAAAGGCCAGATTCATTTTTTATTTAAAAAAAATAAGCACCAGCAAGTACAGAGGAAAGTCATTAAAATATGACTCAAGTTCTTCTGCAGGGCTCCAAGGAAGAGACAAGGGACAAGAGCTGAGCAGTTGTTGTTCTGACATTATCATTTTAATAAAAACTCAACACTTGGGAAGGTCTTGGTACCACAAACTGGTATTTACAAAGCACAAAGAAAAAAAGAAAAGGCAAAAAAAAAAATCTCACACCTAAAAGAATTTCAGGATAAGAAGTTACCCCATAAGTACCCAGCTGAATGCAGACTGGTGTTGGCACAGATGCTGGTGCAGACACAGTATATCAATGCACTACTTTACCTGCTTAAGGCTTAATTCCTGCCCAGCAACTGGGCACTCTGGGTGAAGCATCAGATTTTATGTCAGTCCACATCTTTGTTGTTGAGAACCCACTATTTGCTTAGATTGGAGAGAGGGATGCTTTGCTCTGACTCTCAGCTCAAATGTAGAAAACAGCATGCATGAAATCCGCGAAGTAAATGCAAATCCACCATCTAAAGAAGCACCGTATTAGGAACTCTCTATTTCTTAGGCATAACACAAGTCGTTTCCAGAAATCACACACAGAATCCAAGAACAAACTAAAATGGAACCAGCAGCATTTATCTGATTGCAGCCACATGGCAATATTAGCTGCCATGTGGAAAACATTCATTAACCTATTTAACCAAAATTAACTATGAAAATGTACTCTGAGTTTTCTTCCTTCATATTGGTAAAGCATTTTTCAACATAAGTGTTTTCTATCCAATTTAAAGCATTTTTTTTTTCTGTAAATAGTATCATTATGCTGGGAAAGGTTAGACCGTGACTTTTGTCAGAGTTTTCAGAATCACATTTTACTTGCTAAAATGTCAGGAAAATAATCTTGTCTTAGACTCACTGAGGTGCAGTAAATTAACTTCAGAAAATAAAACAAGAAATATTATTGGACATCACAGAAGTGGTAAGCTGTAGTTAGACATGCACACAACAAAAAATAACTTTTTCCAGACAAATTGAATCAGTGTGCCAGCTACAGTCGCAAAGAATCATGGCCTTGGTCTCATACCATGGTCCTGGTTCAGTCAAAAATAGAACCGGAAGTGTTGAAGTGGCAGTTCAGAGTTTAAGCCATTGAATTAAAGTATCTTTATGTCTGACCATGCACATTTCCCACCCACCTCTACAGTATGATGAATTAATTCTAACCTATTTCCATCATTAGGAGATTTGAAATCTCTCTGTAAGTTTATGTTGATTTATGTTGACCGCCACATGCCCATTTCAGTCATAAGCTTATTTGTATTTGAAAGAGGCCTCCTTGGAAACAGCTTTTGAGTGAAAACTCTTCCATATTCCTACTGAAGACAATACAGATTTCTTGCTTCAGTACAGTTGAGATATCATTCTTTCTACTTTGGTGAATGTATAATCAATGAACATACACATATTATAATTATGAAATATCCCAGAGAGTTCAGCTAAGCAATGATTATACCAAAAGGAGAATAAATAGAACATTTACCTGTATCCTAGGCTCACAATGAAACTTGAGAAAAGGGATCTCCAGAAGAGATTCTTCCCCTCTGGCAGTCAGCTCTTAAATGGGTCTAGGAGAGGTGCAGCCTGGCTCCACCCCTTCCGGCAACACAGGAGAATTGCCTTCACCTGTGCTCCCATGGCTGACTCAGTGCTCACCTCAGGTGATCAATCAGAGGTTCAGGCTGTGATTCAGCAGTTTCCATACAGTGATCTCTCATCTGTCTTAAGAGAACATAAAAATGTCTGTGCTGGACAAGATCGGTGCCTCATTTAGCCCAACATTTTTTCTTTAGCAGTGTAACAAGGCAAGCAAGATGTAACACTATCCCAAGAGACAATCCCAGCTTTAGCAATGTACAACATAGCTTCAGTAGCTAAAGATGATGTCTTTGAACTTGTTACCCTTCATAGAAAGTGTGGCATACATTAGTACATACTGAGGTGGGTTGAGAACTGGCTGACGGGCAGAGCACTGAGTGTTGTGATCAGCAGCATGGAAGCCTGTGATCTAGCTGGAAGCCTGTAACTAGCAATGTTCCCCAGAGCCTGGTGCTGGGTCTGGTCTTGTTCAACACCTTCGTCAGTTACCTGGATGAAGGGTCAGACTGGACCCTCAGCAAGTCTGCTGATTATACAAAGCTGGGAGAAGTGGCTGACATAGCAGAAGCCTATGCTGCTATTGAGTGAGATGTGCACAGGCTGGTGAGTTGGCAATTAGGAACTTCATGAGGTTCAACAAGGGCAAGCGTAGAGTCTTATGCCTGGGGAGGAATAACTGCATGCATCAATATAGGTTGGGGGCTAACCTGCTGAACAGGAGCTCTATGGAGAAGGAGCTGGGTGTCATGGTATCCTGATGGCTAGCAGGTTGGCCACGAGCTAGCAGTGTGTCCTTGTGGCCAAGAAGGCCGGTGGTATCTTGGGATGCATTAAAAAGAGGACAGCCAGGACACTGAAGGAAGTGATCCTCCTCCTCTACTCTGCCCTGATAAGGCCACATCTGGAGTACTGTGTGTCCAGTTCTGGGCTCCTCAGTCCAAGAAAGACAAAGAACTTCTAGAAAGAATCCAATGAAGGAACACAAAGATTATTAGGGGCCTTATGAGAAACGGCTGAAAGAGCTGGGGCTGTTCAACCTAGAGAAGACTGAGAGGAGATCTTATCAATGTTTATAAATATCTAATGGATGAAAGTCAATTGGATGTGGCTAGGCTCTTTTCAACAGTGCCCAGCAACAGTAAAGGTAGCAGTAGACACAAACCTGAACATAGGAAGGTCCACATGAGCATGAGGGAAAATTTCTTTTCTGTGGGGTAACAAAGCACTGGAGCAGGCTGCCCAGAGGTTGTGCCCTTTCTCAAAACCTGCTTGGATGCTTTCTTGTATAACTTATTCTAGGAAACATGTTTTAGCAGGGGGCTGGAGTAGATGATCTCCAGGTGTCCTTTCCAATGCCTATGATTCCATAATTCTTTGAAAAAGATACATTTTCAGCTGTCATGATTTCATATACAATTCTTTTAGCCCATCTTGTTTAGCTTTCTTTCAGTCCTAAGAGGTTTGACTGGATGCCTAGTTAACATGTAGTTGCTTTTCTTAGAGACTGTTTATGTGATGTTCCTGTCACCTTCTCAGCAGCTTTTCCAAGCCAACTGTATTTTTTTAAATATGAGAGCTGTGATTGACTATTACATTTAATGTGCAGATAAATCATGAATTTATACAGCAGTTAAAATTTTCTGATTTGCTATTTCCTAACAACTCTTAACATTCCATTCTTTTCTGTTTTGTTGCTGGTGGTGGTGGTGACTAATGAATTCTGAGCTGATATTCTCACAGAAATGTCAATTACAACCCCCCAGTTTCATTCCTAAATTCCTCATCATCTCAGAACTAACAATTTTATAGCCAAAGTTAGAATTTCTTCTCAGTGCGTATTACTTTACATTAAATATACTGAATGCATGTGCCATTTTATGGTTTAATCATTCAGTGTTGTAAGGCCCTTCTTCCACACTTTTCCATGTTGGCTGTCATTTCTACTGCTCTGAATAACAGTCTCATCTGCAAGCTTTATCACCCTTCTTTGCTTTCTCAGTAACTGCTTATTGTTTAATCTCTACTGCTTGCAGTTTCAAGTGTTAAGTGGCATGAATTGTGTATGATTACAACACAGTACATCAGGAAGGAATGATTTAGAAGAATTATTGCACAATATTTCTATTCTTTTTATCACCTTTTCTTCTTCCCCATCTGTCCTACGTTCCCCTTGTTTGCAAAATTGCACAGAGAAAAATTGTATGTCATTCAGGGAAATTACTCTGATAGCTGTTCTCTGAAAAGAACATTTGGATAATTAAAAGATTACTTCTCTTCTGGAGCTTATTGTAGCTGAGCTAGAACCAAGAGGAGGTCTGAAGAAGTGGTTTGAATGTACACATAGGGAAAATCGTAATTTTGTTCACTTAGTATGATGTTCTGACAGAATCAACTGCAGTTTTCTTCTCACTAGCTGGTGGGCTGACACAAAATCTCTCCAAGGCCAGAACAAAGAATGCTCCCGGGACCTGACAGCACACAGGATTTATGTAGCAGCAGACCATCATCCTATTCAGAAGCATTTAGCCAGAGTAGTTTGCCTTGCCTCTACATCCAATTTCCATCAGTCAGAAATGTCAAGGAACCAGAAAGATTTAAGAGCAGAGGGTAACCTTTGCTTGGGGGTTGGCTAGTTCATTCACAACATGTAGGAAGTATGAGATGTACTTTAAAAGGTAGGACAAATTATACAAAGTTGTTTTAAAATCTGGCTAGCAACATATTATTGAAAGATGTCTCTTTCAATCTCAAGAAACATGACCTTCAGGATTCTTGTTGTTCCTAGGTCCTGTGATGATAAAATGTTCCTCTTCTGTTTTGCTCCCCAAAGTCCTCTCATTGAGTATTGAGCTTTAACTAAACCCTACTCCGACAAACAAGCCTTCAACAACACAGGTCAGACAATTCATTGTTTTTGTCATTTGTCTGTTCATTTAGCAAATTCTGCTCTTTCTTTTTGGCTTTTCTTCCAGTGAATCATATGCACATAATTCAGGTTGTATGTTAGAAAAGAATTCTTCTCCAAAAGAATGGTGAGGCACTGGCACAGGCTGGTGATGGGGTCACTGGCACAGGAGGTGATGGAGTCACCATCCCTGGAGGTTTTCAAGAAATGTGGAGCTGTGGACACGGTTAGTGGGCATGGTGGGGATGAGTCGATGATTGAGCACAATGATCTTAGTGGTCTTTTCCAACCTTAATGATTCTACAAATCTATGATTCTCTGAATAACTCAAAAGTTTTCCAGGGAAGAAACAATAATCCATGTTTATCCTATGTGAACAGAGCCAGGATGAGGACATTCCCTTACTGTGGAAGGTTTTTATGTTTTATATAAATTAGGCAGCATATTATGAAACCAGTTTATATTTCAGAATGCTTTAAGATTTTGTACAACAGCTATCTTACTGTAATGTATGACCTACTCAAGTCACACACACACATTTTCTAAGAAAAGTACATTCACCTCTGTTACGCTCACTTATTCAGTTCTCTAACTGGATGACAACTATGTTACCAAAACTGTGAGAGACATCATGGGAGTTTCACTGCATGCGCACTTTCGTCTGCAGCTATTCACAAATTTTGTGAACCTTATGCTTTCTACAAATATTGTTGTATTTACTGTAGTCTATGCATTTTCACTGGAAACAAAGGTTGTGGATATAATTGTTAAAAGCCTAAATTTTTTATTCATAAGCAGATTTTGCAGACAACATTGAATCTGAAAATGATGCTGAGTTTGCCTTGAGAGTGGAAAATAGCAATTTAGCAAGATCACTGACTGTCATACACAAAAATAAAAATGAAAAAAAAAGTTAGAAATGTGTTTGCATGAATAGTCAATGAACTGAAATAAAAATTCCTTTTTTGATGTATTAAGCTTATCAAAAAATGGCTAATGAAGGTTACAGTGATTTGCTTTTTATTTTATGTATACCTATATTCCAAAAAATTTCTGAGTTTCTTTTCAAATGTTATTTGTTGACAACTGAGTTGAGCAGCTACTTTTTAACATTTCAGCAAGCATTATATTTTAATTCTGTTTTCCTTCCAAGAGATATCATTTCCAGAATAGCTTTGTTGAAAATATTATTTGTTGCAAAGAGATGTCTCAAAGCATGCCTGCACAGAATAAACCCTCAAGCTCACCCTTCTGCAACAAAAGCTCATATTTGTTGTAGGTGGACACATGAGAGTTTTCTTTGTCTCCTTTGAGGACAAAAATAAAAAAAAATAAATAAAAGGCTGCTGTACCTAGCACAAGGCATTGCCATCTGTATGCATTAGAGTAAGCAATTTAATTCCTAAGATAATAGGACTTTCAGAGCTTTCAAAGCTACAGGCAAAAAGAATATATTCCACTTTGCCTTTTAGGTGCCAGACCTGATTTTCCTCCCATCTGAAGTGATTGTCTTAATGGTATTGATATTAGTATGTTTATTTTGTAAGCACATGTTTTGAAACAATATTTGGATGAAAACTCTGTAAAGGAAGTAATGAAAGACAGGTAAGGTCATCTGTCACTTTCTGAGTCCTTGGAAAACATATCATTCTCAGAAAATCAGTTTCTATATTGCAATTGTGCACAAGAAAATGAATGACGGGATGGGGGGGAGGGGGGGGGAAGGAGGGGGAGAGAGAAATCAGGAGAAAAGCTACTTTGTGTTTCATTTTGATGGAAAAAAATCTGTATCAACTGCATGAGGTTTGTGCTGTAACGTAATTCAGATGAGTCATAATGTTGATTTGTATACCAAACATCTCAGAATGCCTGCAAGACAGCAAGATCAGACCTCTAGTTGAGAGAATTATTTATCAGTCTGAGTGGAATAAGACATCATTCATTTAACAGAAATTAGAAGTAGCTGCCTTGGCAGAGCTGCCTGTGGAATTACGAGAGTATGGGCAAGAATTCTTATAATGCTGGAGAAGTCTGTTTACTGACTTGAGCAGACTTTGAAGGGAATCTCTTTGCATTCTGCTTGCAGAGCTCTGTGCACAGTTACCCTTATCTTTAAATGAACAAATACTGAAAATCTCCCACCCTACCAGTCAGTCTCAGCAGAGCAGGATAAATGTGTTCAGTTGAATGCACAGTTAACTCTCTTCACTGGAATTCTACATATTGACCGTATTTTCATCTTTATTTTTAATGATTTATTTCAATTTTAGTCCAGTAGGCTTATGAAGTTTTCGTACTCTAACTTTGGCTTCTTTTAATCCAAATTAAGCAACACATGCTCATTAAAAAGATAAAAACGCTTCATTTTGCCCAGTTTATTTTGCCCAGTGGCAAATCTCCATTTTCAACAGATGCAATTGTAAGGCACTTTTTAAAAACGTGAGACTGAATCTGCACATGTGACTGTTACTACTGTTATTCTCCTTGAAAATGTTATTCAAAAAAGAGCTATATTCTAGGCAGACAAGTGCACAGCTTCATTTTATAGCATTCATGGCAGCAAAAATTGTACTTAACATTTCCGTCAGACCTCTATTCTAAGTCATTGTTTTCCTTCGTTCATATATATATATATATATAAAATATATATATATATATATAAAATCATCCCTGTGTGCTTAGTAGTCTCAGTGCTTCCGTTAAAATCTTTCTTAAGGAAAAATCCTTTCTTCCATTTTAAATTATGCATTCTCAGTATTAACCTAGTTGAAGTTACTATTGGATAAGCAGTAAAACAGTAACAGCTGATCGAAATGCTTCTCAATTTGACATACTGCAAGTCATGAGAAAAATAAGTCCTTAAATCTAAACTGGAGAAAAATATTTGAAAATAACATGATAAATAGTTTTAAAAAATCAGATCTTGTACGAACAGTGCTAGATAAGGATCAGAGTGTCACAGGCTTATCTCTAACACCGTTTCTAGCAGCTATAGTCTGTGTTAACACCCCTGTTCAACCAACAGGCTCTGAGCTCAGGTCAGGAGCCTGCAAGAGACTTTCATGAGAATGATTCACATCTGCACGTTAGGGATTGTAGCACATCCATCATTTTTTCGTTGCTCTTACTCACTGCTGCATTTCAAGCTATTAACAACTGCAACAATAGTCCTACAACCCATAGCTTTATCTTCAGTATTTCTCTTCTCCCCCACTTTTACTTTTTTCTCTGGTGGTTACTTGTGCAAGTCAAAGAGATGTAGCTTACACACTGACAGATAGAAGTCCAGCTGCAGCCTTCCTGGTCAACTGTCCCTCCTATCCCTGTGTTACCCCATGGCCCTCAGCACAGCTTGCAGTGATGATAACAAACAACCTTGTATTTCTGGTGTGCTACTGGAGCTGCACACAACTTTGAGACATGAAAAAGATAGTAGGGGCAAATTATCACCTATGGAAAGAAGTTCACAAAGGAATAAATAGAGTAGAAAAGTGAAAGAGAAACAGCGTTTCTTCAGAAAGAGGAAACCTATTTCCTTCTAAAAAGAAAGAAGAAACTGGGAGATGCCAAATTAACAGGAATGAACCTGAGAATTTCATCCTAATGCATACCACCAGAATACCTTCCAAGAGCAGCAGCTGTGGCAAAGGCCACCACACAGTTCAGGGAAGTTATGTGTTCTTCTTTGGGGGTGTCAGAACTGCTCAGGGTTCTGATTTTGATTAAAAATAAAAATAAAAATAAAAATGGAGTGTGGAGAGCAATTCAGGAGATCTGAAAGTAGAAGTGTCCTTATCGTATCCATCCCAGCCATGCTTCTAATGTATCCTACTGAGCTCAGATCTGCAGTCTCAGTCTGCAAACTGCTACCACTTATTCAAGTGAGACAGCTTCACTTCATTTTGTCAATGAAGTCAGTAAAAAAGAAGCAACACAAAACCCAAATGTCAGACAAAAAGTCATGTTCCCTCTCAGACACTCAGCATTCAATTCTCTGGTCCTGACAAGCTCATAATTTCCCTGAGGTAGTTCTTGGGCAGGCAAGTCAACATAAAGCTCAGATTTTAGGAATAAAATGCAATGATGGGGGATAAAATAATCAGTGAACACATAATGCTGTCCTTGGATTCATTTTATCATCAGACACCATCTCTTCATATTCACCAGCCATCTATCCACAGGCCTTAGCAGTTTATCCTGCTGATATCCTCTCTCCACAATAATTGGTCATTTATTTTTACCAAATTGTGATATTTTATATACATGTTACTTCAACACTTGGCTGATTTTGTCTGAAATCACAGAACTTAATAAAACATACGATTCCAGCATAATAAAATAAGATCCTTCCTTTCTTGCAACAATTCATCACCTGTGATTCAACCTGGTCATCAGATTTATCTTTCTGCTCAATTTTTGCCACTTCCAGCATAAAAATTTTGCATGGATCTGCACATCTTTTAGAAGAGAATAAGAAAGAAAACAGTTTAGATCTCTGTTTCTCATTGTTAAACTAAATGGTGAAAAATTGCAAGTACTATTAAATGAACAAATGTTGATATTCACATTGTCCAGGATAATATGTAGAGACTTTCAGTAGGTAAATGAAAACTCACCTATCAAATCAACCTCATTTTACCTGCTGATCAAAGGGATAGTGTCAAGATTGTTAAATATTCCATAAATTGGCAGTTGTTCCATTTGAAAGTATTTACCTTAAAGGGACTCTGTCAACTTTAAAATGTTGATCTGAACAGAGCATGCTGTTAACTATTGACTTCAGAGGGCCTAGATTCCTAGTTTTTTTTCTTTTTTGGGAGGAGCCAGGGAGAAACTGTGAGGTTGTTTTTTTTTTTTCCAGTCTTTTCTGCAAACTTTTCACGTATCTAACTGGCAGGAGTCTAATCCTTTCTAAAGCAACTCCAGACAAGCTTTCAAAGGTTTTCTTCACTTAAAGATGCAGATTTTAGTGTCAGTGAAATGGATGCTTTTTAAAATGCCAGGAAACGCTTATCTAAATTTTAGATTTCTAAATACTTTTGCAAATTGGGTCAAGTGCTTAAGAACCTGTGCCATTGACAGACAGTGGAATTCATATTCCTGAGCCCTTTCAGCTTTTCATGATTTATTCTCCTGAAAATTTCTTTTCCCTTTTGCATTGTTGCAGCAGTTTACCTATGGAGCTGCTTCTCTGAGCACTTACATTCCTTCCTATCCTGAACAAAGTCAGTAAGTCGAAGTATTTCCCTAAAGATTTGACCTATACTGGATGTAATTTAAGGACTAGCACACAGCTATTTAATTTAAGAAAGGATGCACAGTAGCCACTATCACAAACCAGAACTACCACAGATAAAATATTATTCATATTCCCAAATTTTTACCCCATGAAAAGTTTAGAAAATTACTATGACTTTGAAGATACAGTTCATGCTTCTCCTGGACAAAATGTTTCTCCAAGCAATTATATTTATTTCTGTTACTCGCTATTGTGCAGATTCACAGAGAGGAATTTTGGTGTATATACTGGAGCTATTTCAAAGTAAGGTGACGCTGAATGCCAGACTTCCTTTACATGGTCAACAGAATGGTTGAATCTGTGAGAATTTTTGGTGTCTAAATAGTGTGGGATTCAAACAGGTAATTTAGGAACTGAGTGAAGACATCAGGTATTCTCTTTTGTTAAGGGTGATTAACAGTTGCCTACATCTATTTCTTACCAAGTGATATTATAGTTCTGGGAGACACCCAGTGAAAGTCTTGAATTACTCAATTTCAGGAGATAGGGAATTATTGCAGAAAAGCTGAAATTCAGACAATGTTAAACTGCAGCTATCCATGCATTTTTGATGCCTGCACTCCCAACAACTACTTATGGATTTTCTTTTACCTATGCGTGGTACCGTTATTTTTTTTTTCCTCCATGGAGCCTTGCACTGTTTTCAGATGGTGTAATTCCACCAAATTTTGTACCTGTAAACAGACCACTCTCAGCACAGTCACTAAGCTCATCTGGAGAACCGTGCCACGCAAATCGTACTTTACTGTAGAGCTGATCTCCTATTTCACATGAATACTAGATTCAGATGGACTGTGATGAGGTTTTTGGAAACCTCTGCCTTACTTTGGAAATGATCTGAGGTTTATATGGCCACTAACTCAGGACCATGCTATTCCTAGTACTCCAAACTAGTTGAGTAGTTGTTTATACCCCATACACCTCTTGCAAGGCTTAGCTTGACAACTTCTGAGTAATCAGGGAAACCAGACTGATTTTCCCTCATGACATAAAGTGCTTTGTAACATTTCTGCTCCTACTGGTCCCAGTTTCGTTGTTGTACAAATCAGAATTACTTCTCCCACTGGAGGTGAAATTTAGGCATGTTGTGAGTGTAACTCACGTTCAGGCCAAAGCAAAGAGCCAAAGCCTTTCTCAAAGAGCTCACCATCCAGTGCTAATTCATCAGGTTTTGTGAGTTAGGCAATTGTACTGTCTCATGCTTATGCTTTAAAATATGTTTTTTACATCAAAGGCATCTTCCCACTACCCTTATTCCTGCTGACATATTCTGTCCACTTCTCCCAGACAGAGGGACCTTATAAATGTGCAGAGTCATCTCATAGCTTCTAGCAGTAATGTATGTTTCATTTGCCACACTGCAACAGGATTACCTCAGCCTACTTTATCAATTCTCTTTGGAGAATCAGATTTTAACTTGACATGTTCAGTCCATTAGAGATTATAATTATTTAGGGTTAATTGAACAGGTGTGGAAGTAGGAAGGATGTACTGGGTTGTGACAGAGAGTACCAGGTCAGAATAGAGGTTAAGAAAAGGAGGGTGTGGGGCTTTTCTTTTCTCCTTTAATAGAACAATTAACACTTAACACAATCAATCATGCATTTTTGAATGTCTTGCTGATAGGTCATGCACCATTACATCAGCATGTGAGAGATAGCCAATGCAAATAGGTCACACGATGTCATCTCAATGGCGTCTTACTGTAAATCTAATATGGTTTAAATGGAACAGGAGAGCATGGGGATGAACAATAGAAGAAGAACTGCTGAAAACTTTTCTAACTAAAAAAGATAAGCAGCATAGTACTAGCCCTACTACTGACATCTGGATGCTGATATAGCTGGAGGCTTCTAACTCTCATAACAACCATAGAAATATGTTTAAACACTAGATCTCATTTTGCTATGTGCTGTCCATAGGTTTAGAAAGGGTTCCCCACCCTCCTTTATTAAAGAACAATGAGACAGCAAGCCTAGCTTTATTTGTTCAAACATTACTGTATGCTGAATTTAAATGACAGTCTGCACTCAGACGAAACTCTTCACTTGCCAGTTTTTCCTAACTGAAGAGAGGAAAGTTCATCCTAATGGATAAGGCACTACTGCAAAGGAAAGCCACCCATTCTCTGTTGGCACACAGGTATCCCAGCCCAGGACTGCGCTTCTGCAGCAGAAGAAAAGGTGTGGGTGTGCAGTGTACAACGTGCAGTAATATCTGAGTGCTCTTTCTTGTTTCATAGTGTCCTAGTGAGCACAAGGCATGGTCTCACTGACAGAACAGTGCTGTAGGTAAAGCAGTCTAGATTCAGGAAATTTGACATCAGTTGATTCTTTGTCAACCACTGATAATTTCTGATTGTTGATTCAATAATTCAGAGGGAGGAGGACACAAACAGTTCCATAAACAAATACCAATCCTAATCCCCACAAACCTCAGTTTTCCTAATTTTCACCTCAGGACATGCTCCATCACTTTCCTCCAAAAGGAGAACAGCCCCATAGCAGTCTGAGCTGATGCTTAACCACACCTTCTTCCTTCACACCTCTTGCTTCACACCACAGCGTTTCTGCTGATCTGTTTCTTGGTATCCCTCCTCCTGTGTGGGTGACTCACAGGCCACAGTGCCTTGGAAACTTGGGGTTGTCCCAGCAGTGCTGTGATTCACTCAAAGGTTGCAATCCTCTTAGGGTGTCCCTGCTCCTGGTTCTGGTGCCGAGTACCTCTCACCAACAGTGAGGTTGATCATTTTTATCTCAGGTATGTTTGAACATATTCACCATGTTCTTCCCTGATGAGATAAAGCTTTGGCATGTGATGAGTTTTGCTGCAGAGTGTGGTTTCTCCTCCGCTTCCCTCTGCCTCAGTACAAGCTGTCCCAGGGCAATCATCATGGCCTCACACTGTGCAGTGCCCATTGCTGCTGCTATTATTTACATTGCTGTGAACTCCATTGCTGTGCGCTGAAAAGCAATGAGATCATGTCGTGCTCACTGTGATGTTGTCTATGGACATAGGTCCTCAGCTGACATAAGTGCATCCTTATAATGGATGTGGAAAACACATTTCTAATAGCTGTTAAAAAGCCCAATTGGCTTGATTTACAGTATGCTTTATTCACTATTCTAAAGTTATTTTTCAGAAGGAGATCACAGAGGACTGTCTGCATCTTGTGCTGTAATTTTATTTTCCTTCACTGCCTTCGTGAAGAAGAATACGTTTGTCATCTGCATTATTTGCATGTGTAATTTGAAATCTTTTACAGTTTAAATGCTCAAAGCTTAAAATTTCCATTCCATTGTTTTGTTATATTTTTGAACTAAAATCCCAACCCCTGCATTTCATCCAGAATGAAGAAATACTATTTTAAGCTTTCCAGAGAAATGAAAACTTCGTTTTGCTTTCCTGAAATGATTACTCCTGACTCCCTCATCTCCTCAGACTGTTCCAGATATGCAGGAGCATCAAACACCCAAGCTACATGCCTCTGATGTTCCTTGTTGACTTGCAGTCAGATCTGATAGGTCTTGAGATTTTCAGGCCTCTGCTCTGCAGCAGGATCACCAGGACATCTGGCATAGAAACAGACTTCAAGGCAGGACCCAAATCTCTATCCATATATCTGGATTGGGCTCAGGAAGTGCAGGGTGCAGATATTCATTCAGGGATCTAACAGAGTCATGCTATCTTGTATTCACAACACATTTTGGTGTTGTAAGTCATCCTTGGTCATAAGAGTTGGGAAGTCTTTATGGAAATATGTTTCTCCCATTTGTTTTTGGGAATAAGGATAAGTTGCATGTACATCTTCCCTTCTCCTGATGTGTCAATCTTGAAATCCACTTGGAGGTGGAATTGGCTCCTCTCTTTTCATTTATTACCAACTTCTGAAGAACAATTTTAATAACAACAGGCTATCTGCAATGACTCTGATTTAAGTAGCAACTATTGATTCACTAGTTAGAACTTCCGTGCCTTATGAATTGTTCTCTAGAGGTGATGAAATGGGGAAATCAATGCTTCAATTTGCTTTTATATTCCAGCCCCTAGTGCAAGTTAAACTTTTTCTAAGCAAGTTCCAGAAAGTGAAGGAATACTTTAAAGTACCAAGAGATTTTGAAGTTTTGAAAGGAAAAGACATATAATCAAATATTCAGTTTAACAAACGTGGTAATTGGGAAAAAATAAAAACAGTTTAAACCAGTGAGAGAAACTTACTCTAATTAGAGTTCTTTTTTGAAAAAACAGACCGTTTCTTCATCTCAAATTATTCTAAAAGCATTTTGAAAAGGCTTAAAACCAAATGGTTTAAATGAATGGAGAAATACACTTATTATTGTGCATGGACTAAAGCAATGAGGCACAGCCTTCGCTCCCTGACTGCTATTATTGCCATGATGATAGTGGTTTACTCTATAAGCCTAAATTCATGCAGGGGGAATAAAGTATGGATTTACACAGATTTGCAGTAAAAAAAGAGTGGAAATTTAGTATGTACAGGTGTAGAAACTTTTATTTGAATTATCATTACATTTTCTGGGAGCAAGAGTAGCAGTGCAAGATAATTCACCTACCTTATCACAGCAGAAAACCTCTTGCACTGAGAATGAGGTACAGGATAACTTAATCTTAACGGCTCATATTGATAGATTAAGTGCGCGTTTTGCTCATGCGTCAATTCTGAATGCAAATGAACAGCTGTACTCTACAAACTTTGTACATTTTGCTATAGAAGAGGTATTGCATATGTTCAATACATTAGAAAAACATGTGTCATGCATGGTGTTCTGTCAGAAATGAAAACAATGCACTTTGAGTTTTCTACATATTGCCAAGAATGTTCAGAATAAGTGGACCTTCAATCATATGAAATACAGCTTCTGCTAAAATAAGAGGCATGAATGAATAATGATCATACCAGGTAGAAGCAAATGATTACCCTAGTTTCATAATAGCCATAAAGTAATGATTGTTTCCTCATTCCTGAAGAAAAAAAATGTTGAGCAGGAGGGTAGTACGTACACAGCCATTACTTCAGCAGATGGTGCATACTGTGTTAGAATCATAGAATCATAAAATCCTCAGAGTTGGAAGGGACCTTTAAAGGTCATCTAGTCCAACTCCCCTGCAGGGAACAGGGACATCCGCAGCTAGATCAGGTTGACCAGGGCCTGATCCAGCCTTGCCTTTAAAGTCTCCAAGGATGGGGCATCAACCACATCTCTGGGCAACCTGTTCTAGTGCCTCATCGCCCTCACTGTAAAAGCCTTTTTCCTTAACTTAAATCTACACTCTTTAAGTTTGAAACCATTTCCCCTCTCTCTGTCACCACAGACCCTGCTAAAGAGTCTGTTCCCTTTTTCTCTGTAGCTCCCCTTTGGATACTAAAGGGCTGCTATCAGGTCACCACATAACCTTCTATTCTCCAGGTTGAACAGCCCCTCAGCTCTCTCAGCCTGTTCCCATAGGAGAGGTGTTCCATCATGCTCCAACAGCTCTATATCTGTCCTGTATGGAAGATTCCACATCCAGACACAGTACTCCAGGTAAGGTCTCACCAGTGCAGAGTAGAGGGGCAGGATAACCTCCCTGACCTGCTGGCCACACTTCATCGGATGAAACACAGGATACGGTTGGCTTTCTGGGCTGCAAGGGCACATTGCGGGCTCATGTCCAGTTTCCCATCCACCAGTATACCCAGGTCTTTTTCAGCAGGGCTGCACTCAATCCTTTCATCCCATAGCTTGTATTAGTAGTAGGGGTTTCCTCAACCCAGGTGCAAGATTTGGATTTGTTGAACTTCATGAGGTTCACCTGGGCCCACTGCTGAACCCCGTCTAAGTCCCTCTGGATGATATCCTGTCTTTCTGGTGTGTTGACCCTTAGTGTCGTCACAAACTTGCTGAGAGTGCAGTTGGCCCCGCTGTCAATGTTATTGAGTTATTGAAGACTATTGGTCCCAGCACTGACCCCTGGACACCACTCATAACTGATCTCCATCCAGACATTGAACCACTGACCACCACCCTGTGTACTCAATCCTGCAGCCAGTTCTTCATTCATTGAACAGTCCACTCATCAAATTCACAGCTTTTCAATTTGGACAGAAGGATGTTGTGGGGTATCATGTCAAAGGCCTTGATAAAGTCCAGATAGATAACATCAGTGGCTTTTCCTTTGTCCATTGATGCAGTGACACTATCACAGAAGGCCATTAGGCTGGTAAAGCAGAATTTGCCCTTGGTAAAGCCATGCTGGTTCTCCCATATCACCTCCCTATCTTCCATGTGCCTTAGCATGGCTTCCAGGAGGATGGCCCAATATTTCTCCTGACATAGAGGTGAGACTGATAGGTTGGCAGTTCCTGGGGTCATCATTTTATCCTTCTTAAAAATGGGTGCAATGTTACCTTTTTTCCAGTCACCGGGGACTTCACCTAATTGCCATGACTTTTCAGATATCATTGTGAGTATGTTGGTGACTATGTCAGCTAAATTCCTCAGGACTCTGGGATGGATCTCATTGGGAAAAATAGACTTGTAGATGTTCAGGTTCCTCAGGTGGTCATGAACCTGAACTATGCTTAAAGTGATACGGATATTGCTTCGCCAGTCCCCTGCTACCAAACCAAACATTTGAGTGATGAGCATTTATCGGAGAAAACTGAGGCAGAAAAGTTATTAAGTACCTCAGCCTTCACCTTGTCTGTACTAATGTAAAAACAGTCTCCATCAGATTTAAAATCTTTGATCCACATCTTTGTAAACTACTATTTTCCCTGAAAGATCAATATTTTAATGAATTGTTCATTACTGTGATGATTACTATGAAAAAAAGTAAATTGCCAGGTCTTGCTTCTATTTTTATCTATGCTTGTTATAAGAGATGTAAATGTTGGATATATATTCGTCATCAACCAAAAACTTAGTAAGCCACCAAAAGAAGATTTTAAAATAAAATTTAAACAATATTAGCAAACAATAAATTTTTGAAAGTAAATGAAACAAATACAACAAATTACCTCAACAGTGAAGTATGACAGTAATCCTGCGGAAAATAAAATAAGCAGCATTTTTTTCTCCCCTGCCCAATTCACTTGAAAATTAATTAGTACTACTGCAGCTGACATAAGTTTCCCAACCACACCTCTGTGTGATTCAAAATGTTGTGTTTACTTTGAGTGAGAAATTTCTTTGTGGCTGCAAGAAGGAAAGATTTGTATTATTTTTGAATCACAACCTAGAGCCAGAATTTCTAGCCTATAGCCTAGTATTTCGTCTGGCCCATTAAAAATATTCCATCCATTAAAAGTCTGTCCAATGCCATTGTTTTTCAGAAGACCTTCAGACACAGTTGCAGTCTTAATCATCTAATCTGTGCTTATGCTACTTTCTGGCCAAAGATCCCGTTAGTCCCTTCTAATTGCTCCCATTTGCTGATACTGTAAAGTAAAACTCATGAAACCCAAACTACCATAGACCCAAGATTCCTAAAGCTGTAACTAAGTGAGATGGTTCTAGGAAACAAGCTGAGTCCTGCTTGCTGGTCCTAGTTCTCAGCACTGCATAGACATTTTCATCCAGTGATAAATGGAGAATTAGACATTGTGTATGGATTCAAGCTGAAGTTTCCTCTCCTTCTAGGAGCCCTACAACACAGCAGCAGCAGCAGAGTGTTTCTTCTTACTCCTGATTTCCTAATTTTAATATTGCACCACTGGTGCCTTGACAGCTAGATTCAGAGGGGAAATAGACCCGTCATGGACTTGCCTCCATCTTGATAGCACATTCTCCTGGGATGGAGTCAGATTCTCTTTGAATGGTGAAGAATTACTATGTGAGACACCTGTTCTGCTCCAAACAAGTACTCTGGCATTGGCCAGCTGTTCACAGCAGGATGTGCCCTTCTTTGGTAAGACATAGAAAAACTTTTGGGTTACAGTAGCTATGGAAGCAGAACTATCCACTCAAGCCATTTCGGGAAATAGTTTGGTTATTCAAAAGAGAGCAACGTAAGTCCAACATGGGTAGTATTTAAGGTCTCTGTTGTCCTTCAAGCCCTTTGCGGATTGCAGTGCCGCTTAGGCACAGCACTTTGCTCTTTCTTGCAAGGGCTTCTGATTGTGTGCAAAATCCTCTACTGTGGTACTCAAGGGATTTTTTTTGTTCCAAAGTGAACATATTTAGTGACTTCAGGCACTTTCAGTCTTTAGGCAGAGTGCTAGAGAGCAAGTTGAATTTTTCCTTAAGAGTTCAGTTCAACTGCTCTCACAGAGTTGTCTAGCACATTTTCTGATGCCCAAGAGTGCTCAATCTGGACCCCAGATGCTGCTCCAAAGGGATGACAGGTCTTCCACAAGTGCCACATCTGTAGCAATGTCTCAGACGTCTGAAAACATGCATTAGATGCATCTGTTTAGGCACTGAGACACTGAAGTATCATTAAATCCCAATTTAATTGGACTCTAGGAACGTGGATGAGAATAATAATTCCCAAACTCTAAGCATGTTTTGTGAATAAGCTCACTGAGGATTAGTTCATGCTCCAAAACTAGATTGAGAGCCACAAAAAAGACTTATTCATTACATTCAGACATAGTGAACCTTCTTCACAGAATCCTGGTCAAGCCGGACCTAATATATTAATATATTGTTGTCCTTTTACAGGTACTAAGGCAGAAGGGATTAGGCCAACATGCATAATCAACTGCCAAAAATGTTATCCATGCATTTATCCACACAAATGTATTTAGCACGGATCCAGGGATAACATTCTAGATAGCTTTGTTCGAAAATAGTGGAAAGAAAACTGTTCACAATCATGTGGCCAACTGGAATACTGGACTATTGTGGCATGGATTGAGAACCCATATACCTACATGCTATTACATTGGTTATCATGATGGTATGCAGAGTAAGTGAATATCTTGCATCAGCTCCTGAAGCTGAGTGGAAATTAAAAAAACAAAACAAAACAACAACAACAAAAAAAAAAAAAAAAAAAAAAAACCAAAAAAACCCTGAAAAAGAAAAATGCATTGAGCGTTGAAACTATAGAAATATTTCTTCTCTGGTGTAGAAATATGCTTTTTTTTCCAGTATGCTCATTAGCTACGTTTTATCCCAGTACAATGTTACCATTGAGACTTGTGTAAAAAGTAGAAAAAAATGCAGTGAACTATCTATCTCCATCAGAGCTAAATATGTTTTAGGGGGCGTGTTTCTGTTACAGAAACAGATAGTAGAAATGTTTTGTCACATGGGAAGAGCTGAAAGACAGAAAGACAGGTCTGGTTGGACATGGCATGCTGTATTCATGCATACAACCAGCCTGATGCTCTGCTGAGCAAAGAATGGAGAGCTGCATGTAGAGCAGTCAGCAGAGCTGAGTGTCTGTACAGCCAAAATCATCTTCTCTTGTTTTGTTATTTTTCAAGCATTATTTTCCTTTTTTGAATCTCTCACAGAAGTGCTACGTCTGAACATTTGATTGCAAAGGGTTTTTTTTTTTCCATTTCTGATTTGGTGGGGCAATTCCAGTATAGCTTGAACAAACACAGTTTTCCAGCTGAGGCATTGCTGGGGCACAGCAGCCCCAGGGAGCACAGCATAGGGGATTCCAGAGGATGACATGCTCCTTGCCCAGAAGCAGCTCTCTGAGATCTGGGGGAACCTGGGGTGCTGCCACCTCCCACCTGGCTTCTGTTCGCAACAGCATCTCCCACCAAAGGAGCAAAGAGTTGCTTCCTGAGACCTTCAGCACTGCTGCAGATGTGTGAGTAATGGGAAGCTGGGATGGTGATACTACTTCCAGCACTCCTGTGGAATGCGCAAGCATCCATGTATATGCTCACATACTGTTTTGCATTTGCTGAGGCTCACAGGTGGAGAATCAATCCAATGTCTTGCATAATAAAATCAGCTGCAGTGGTTTTTATGGCTCAGCTACAGTGCTCACTTCTTTTTCTATGACCACCGTTACCATTGATAGTTTAGTGGTTATGCTTAGCACTGCTCTCTAACAGCAAGAGATTAATTGCCCGCTCAGATAAACGAACAAGGAGCCACAGCCTTCAGCACAGTAATAACACTAGCAGCAAAAATCAGCTCCTCCCCATACCCTTCTCTTCCACTCTCTTCCCTTCACCCACCCTCCTTCATGGTAAGATTTCTCGCTGCCTGGTATTCTGGACTTCTACCGCTGCTTTAAAGTGCTGAGGGTGGTATTGCAGGAGGAGGATGAGCTATCTTTTAACACACGACTATAGTCTAACAGCGATAATCGTTTCAAACTACCTAGGAAAAAATAGGCAGTATAATAATGTTAGTCAGGTAGCTTTTTCTACCTTATCAACACCTGCAGACACATACCTGCACTGACAAATGCTACACCAGAGGGTAGGATAAGTGGAATTAGAAAATATTACCTGCAGGAGCTATTGGGCTCCCAAACGCGATATGCAACAGTAATGTAGATAGCATGGAAAAACAGACAATAATAACAGCTTTGAATTCAAACATGACCTTCAAAGAGCTTTTTCTTAGAAACACAGAGCAAAAACCCTAAACCTTTGAAAGAGCGTGACCAAACAATAAGCCCCAACTTCACATACACCTCTGAGAATTCATTCTCAATAACGGCCTCTCATAAGACTTTTATCACTGCTTTAAGGACTTTATTTATCAAATTTGAAATATATCTTCTCTTTGCCCCATTTTTATCGCAGTCTCAAGATATCTTATCAATATTCACTCAGCGAGCACAAGCATATTTCTAAGTGACTGTACAGAACACTGTGTGATAAACTGGAACATTTTTTGCAGCTCAGACCAGAGTGCAAGATAAAAGCATACAGGCTCCTGAAAAAGCAGCAGGGCTTTGGCTGAAATGTCAGAAGCAACTATTTTGTGGAGAATGATTCATTAAGCTGGCACTTCAAAAAGTGGAGGAGCTGTTCTAGTGCTCCAAGCTGGGTTTGAAATACCTAGATTCCCTTGAACTGTAGGTTCAAAACTGGCAGAGACTAGCAACCCTACTCTCACTCTTCTAACTGAGACAAATTGAGCTCCATGAAACTTAGAACAGAATAGTTTATAGACAAAATCTTCTGTAGAGATGTGGTGGCAATTCACAGACACTAGAGTCACAATGATATTGTGAGAGAAGGGGATGTTTCCAGACTTTTTTGGTCAAATGTGAATAATTTTCTTTTTGCATGTTTTTCATCATCTTAGCAGTGTAGCTAAATTTCAAGAGTGGATGAAGAAAATTCCTGTACAAATGCAACCTGAGCATTCTTTAGTATGAATGTGCTTACGAGAGTAAAAAAAAAAAGGATCATTAAATGCATCCTTTATTAAGCAGATAATTCAAGTAACTATCTGAAGCTTTTACAATGAAATAAAATACCAATAAGATTTTGCAACTGTAACTTCAGAGAAGAAATTGGATAGGTGACTCAGAAACAATTAAAATTGCAGTGAACTTTCATTGCCAAGGGCACATATTGTGTGAATGCATATAATCCACATAAAACATTTGTAGCCAATGTATGAAATGAATGTAAATGCTTGGAAAATGAATGAAGGAAACAACCTGTGAATAAGCAATCAATAAATCATTTTGAAAGGACGAGTTAAGCTATGTAAAGCCTTGTTGGTGACCAAATGTTAAAATTGACCTGCATCCAATAAGTCATAGAGTGATAGCACTCTACTCCACCTAACACAATATACTATTGACAATAGTATTCAGTGAGAACTGCTCCAAAATTAACTCATCCTATTTCGTTACGTTTGCGGAAGATGCCATAGGCAGATGGTGGTATGGCAGTAGAAGTTGAACCTCTCCACCAGTATTCCATTACATTTTGTAGCTGTGTGACAGGTGGCAGTAGAGAGGAAGTCTGACAAAATAATGTCTGACATGGAAATGCATATGAAGCAAAGGCGTGGAACTGAATGCCTCAAAACAAAGAATATGGCACCCACTGACATTCATCAACATGTGCTGAAGGTTTATGGGCACCAAAAAGTGGATGTGAGCACAGTGAGGCAGTGCAGGCTCTTGTTCATTGCTGGTGAAAGTGCACAACTAACTGTGGCAACTGCACTGAAAAAGTTCTTTTTGTTTTTTGTAGCTGAGAATTTGCTCTATTAAATAACACTATTGTGCTCCTTGTATGTGTAGTAGTTTCCATGGAAATAAATAGGAGGCATTACTTTCAGAGCAAATTACAATGTCTAGAAAAACTGCCCACAAAAAAAAAAAAAAAAAAAAAATTACAATAACAACATTGTATTCTGTTGGTTAAATTTTTAAGTTGCAGTGAAGCAGCACTGTTAAGTACTGTTAAAGTCTGTACTGTTAAGTCTGCCAGGGCAGACTATTATAGACTATTACATACTATTACAAAATTGATCTAACATATATGATGATTCAGTAAAATGATTTTTTTTTTTTTTGGCTTATTATTCTTGATGAATTAGTTTGCTTTGCATCACAGAAAACATATGCATACTTAACAAAATAAATCAAGTCCATTATAACCAGTTTTTAGACAGTATACTCAGGTCCTTTGTCTATTAATATTCTGGTGCAAACAGCAGTGGTGTAGCTGTCCTTGGCCTCAATAAAATATAGGACTAGTCTTAGGTCTAATTACATAGCACAAAGCCTCCTGCTGTAATGGTGTACAACTACTTTTCTTGGTGGTGATGCTTTTCTAAAGAAAATACAAGATATATGGTATCAGTAGATTGGAGAATTTTAGGAACATTCGTATTCTGAGGCAAAACTTCAACAATTACCTATAAGCAGAACAGGTTATTTACTGGAAGTCTGATAAATGAATGGGTTAACTCCTCATGCATGAAAAAATTGGGGATAGGGAGGAGGTGGATTGCTGGCTGTGCCAGGGCTGACAAATCTCTAAAAATCAATTCTTGTCATCAGCTTTAGAAAGGTAATCAAGTGTTACATCTACATTCTCCTAATAAGTTCTAATCTACTGAAGGTTTAAGTACAGTTGATTTAATGAGGCTACACTGAGAACTGGAAGGAAGTTTGGGGATTTGACATAAGAAACAGCAGATACAGGAGCAGACACGTGGGATTTGATAACTGAGGATGAGAAGCCCTTGTTAATCATGTCTTCCTAGAAGTCAATAATTAAAATCTCAATTTTTCCTAAAGGAATTCTTCCTTCACTGTGCCTACAAACATAGTCCCTGACAATTGTCATATGACTTTCAAGTTAAATGTTTTAGTCTCTAAGACAATAATTTAACTCGTCTTTTATTCTTTCAAAGCCTGCCAAATCAATTACTAGAATTACATGAAAAGGGATATTTGCTGCAGAGCAAGTCTGCTAGGGCCTGTTATAATTTTCAAAATAGGTTTAATTCCCCTACAGTGAAAAGGTGGTTCTGTTGTCATAAACCAGCAGTTTAGAAAGAGTAGAAGAGCACAATAGTAGAGGAAACAGATTTCATGCTTTTTAGAGACTGTGTGTATTCTACTTTAAAAATAAATGAGCAAAACTCAAAATACACAGAAATAGTGGAGTCGTGTATATCCTGTGCTTAGTGAAAACGAGGTAGAGCAGTTCCTTCTTACAGGTTGAGAAGACAGGATATCCATGCTGAGATTTCCTAAAGAGCTATTTGTTTTAAAGAACGATACTAACCAAGAACATTTCTTGGTAAGTTCCATAGTTCTGAAGCCCTGATCCCATCTCTGTCCATCCAGTCTTGCTGTCTTGACTCATGTAATCTGTCAGTACAGAGTAAGTCAGATCAATTCCTTCCCAACAGAAAATTTGCCCTGCAATACAGTCAGCTGTCAGACAGATAGGGGAGATCTATTAGAGGGCAGTGGCCAGAATGAATGGTCAAAACTTTTGTTTCAGTTGTAATTTGAGTTTTGATTGGTTTAACAAATTGAGAAACTACGGGGTGGAGGTTAAGAGAAGCAGAGCCTGAAAGCCAAGTTTACTTTCTCAGGTGATTGTCTGACCACGAAGTTTGCATTCTCCTTCTGACTCCATGACTGTTAAATTAATATAGACTTATAGTCATTAGAGTTTAAACTGTGATTATGAAACATCCTTGCTTGCCAATAGATGATGTCATTAGTTTGGAGCACTATTCTTCTATTCAAGCATTAAAACTATGTGCAGGGATTGGTTTCTACAAAAAGAAAAAGAAAAAAAATACAAAAATGAGACTTAAGTGATTTAAGTGAAAAATTACCAAACCAATGTTTTGAATTCAAATTTTGAAGAAAAATCCCCGCATATTTTAGCTCCAGATCAAAACAGAGAATTTTGAATTGGCAAGACCTTACAGTAGACAGAAATCCTGTGCCTTATATAGTCTTTTATAGTCTTTATCAACACTACATTAGGAACCTGCAGTTTGAAAGTGTCTATTTGAAATGTTATGTTGTTACATGAATATGCCTCTAAATGAACACTGAAATGAAATTCAGTTCTGCAGTCATTCATAGTTTCAGTAGAATTGTTTCCAATAGACATTTCATCACTCTCAAATGTTTAAATATGCAACCAATTTTGTTAGCCACGGTTAGGAAAAGGAATAAAGTTTACTGAACCATTCAACCAATGCATATTGACACGATGATGCTTCACAATGTTTATCAGGAATTAGCAAATTGTTTAAAGAAATTTCTTTCTTGTTTGTTGTTATCCTAAATATATTAGCAGCAGGAAGAAACAATCAGGAATTCTTAAATTAACAGCTTACCCAGTGTTCTCTTGAATTGATTCTGTTTTTTGTTGTAATGTAGGAATCTACAGCTTATTGCTCAGCTGATATCAAGGAGCCAATGTAATTACAACACGAAGAATAAAACAAATAATGCAATAAAGCAAATAAGAAATTAGTTCCCCATGGATAGTAGTATGCAAATGTGTTTCCTCTCTACTATTTCAGACTCTTTAGTAGTATCAGCCTGTGGTATTCAAGGCTTCTTTTAAAAGCTGCTGATAATAAAGACAACCTCAAACCAAGTTCTTTTGTTATAAAGTTTGCTCTAAGCTATGTAAAGTTTTCTTTTGAGTATCTGAGCAGGAAATAAAAATGCAATAATAATAATAAAAAAGGGCCAGCAAAAGCAAATACAAACTTTTTTTTCATTTCTATTTCCACTTGTCATTTATTTTCCCTTATGCAGGCCACCAAATTTTTTTAATATAGTTGAATCTCATACTCCTGCTCAAAGACCTCCAAGGGCATTAACCATTGAGGATTCATCTGCTTTTGTTTGGATACTGAATATGATAATGTAAAAGTAGATTTCTGGTGCTGTGAAACAGATGATGTAAGATATGTTTGACTTCAGACATTTTTCTTTTCAGGTAATCTCCCAAAAAATAATTGACAGAGTAAAATCCACAAACATTACCTCCAGTAAAGGGAAATATACTGATGCAGCTAAGTGTACTTCTTACTTGGAGAAACATTGATAAAAACTGCATTAGTTTATACTACATCTTCCTTCTTCCAACTTTTTTTTTTCAACTTTTCTTTTTACTTCCATCATGAGATTGCTTACATTATATGTCTACAAATAATATAAATAGTTAACTTCCCAATTGTTTATGCTAATATAGTCATATCAGCACATCACATTGGGAAATATGTGGACAATAATCACATGGAACCCCGTGCTAGCTTTGATGATCTCAAAGCCAGATATTCAGCTGGTGTTCATCAGAATACATCTCCATTTCATTTTCTGAAGCAATGCCAATTTATACCAGTTGAGAATCTGGCCTTTCATCTCCTTTCTTTTACAAAGCTATAGTAGAAATAGCTGAAATCATTCTTGGAAAACTTTTCATCAAACTGATATTGAATTTGATCACTCATAGCTGGTTCCCTCATGAATTCCCAATAGTCAGTCTTTTTTTTTTAATAGTTTTCATGAGTAAATACTAATGACTTCATGACACCAGAAAGGGAAATGAAAAAAAAAGTTCTCGCAAGAAAAAAAAAGCTGTTTTAGAATCAACAAATAAATGAATTCTGGATATTACAAGGTTAAAACTTCCAAACTTTACCAGTTGCCTGATTTGGAGGGAGCAAATTACCTCCTACCTAGTGATAGCTAGAAGAGTGATTTTTAGGTTAAAGGCATGCTTTCCAAAGAATGACATTTTGGGCACAATAGTGACTCAGACCTCAGTTTACTTCTGAAATATTTAGGGTATTTTCTCCCTAGCATAGGGAATTCAATGCATGTGCAGTACAGTGAAGATTAGCTTGGAGGACTATGAGGTCCTATTCAAAGCTATGGGAGTTCAAGAACTCTAATGGAGGCAAATTTTGCAGACTCCACTGCATCACACAATCGAAATACTTGGCAATCAGGAAAAAATGCAAACTATGCCATAAGGAAATGAAAAACACTAAATATGTGTGCTTTTGCAACTATTGGGATGAAAACTTAGCAGAGCATTGTCATGGTCTTGGCTGGGATAAAGTTAATTTTCTTTCTAGAGGTTCATGTGGTGCTTTATTTTGGATTTTTTGATGAAAATAGAGATAATAACAAAGCAATGGTTTTAGTTCTTGCAGAGCAATGCTTACTTACACAGAGCCAAGGACTCTTCTGATTCAGCAAGGGGCTGGGGGTGCACAATGAGCTGGAAGGAGGCACAGCAAGGACAGCTGAACTACACTGACTAGTTGAATATCCCATACCATACAGCATCATGTTCAGCAATAAAAGCTAGTAACCATTAGTTTGTTCCTGGTTGGTGAGTCTGAAATAAAAATATTTCCTTCTGATGTGTTGTTATTGTAGGGAGCTTACAAACATAACGAAGGAAAGTGAGAAGATGAAGATTTTCAGGAGAGATTCATTTCAGATTAAAAGGCTTCAGAAGTACAAGTAGATTATCTTTGAACAAGTGTAGCAACATCATGGAAGAGCAGGGTGAACATAAACCAAATTGCAGTCTTCAGCCCAGAGAATTCCGTATCTCTGAAGTACTCACTCTGACGGTATACAAAGGCTTGCTCATGAACAGCACAGTGTTATTTACTCCTATTGATAAATTGACTCATCAGCTACAAAACCACTCTTTGGATGTGTTTAGTCATCATTACTAAATATACAGAGATGGCAGGTGACTTCAAACAAGTACATTCAAGTAATAAGAACTTGAACTAGTGGAGAATATTGTTACTGACTTTAAAGTATAGAACAAAAAACAAACAAACAAACCAACAATGTTTCAAAGGATAAAAGAAGTCAGAAAAGGTAGGTGTGTTGGTGGGTAGCTGGGTGTAGAACACCGGTAATCCTACCCAGGTAAAATGACATTTACATACAATAGAAATGTAGATAAAATTCAGTTTCATGGTCTTCTGGGCAAATAACTGGAAGCCATTTCTCTGGCTCCTCTGCAGCCTAAACGTGTCAATTGTTTAACTGTGAAAAAGAAAATGCCTCTTCCCTGTACCTGTAGTTTGAACTATTGGAGTGAATGTGATCCTTCTTCAAGCTTCCATCCATAGAGAGAATTGGAGAATGAGGTTTCACATGTTCTCCTACAAATCACTACAGTAGGGTCATAAAAACAGTGATTATTAATGTTTGATCATATATTTCATGCGTTGTTTAGCTTTTGATTGCCTGTTTAGTTTGTGAATGTTTGTGAACAGTGTTGCTGTTTATTTTCACAACTAGCCCATTGTAAGCACATTCATCCAGAAACAAAAGCATCCACGTAGAGTTCCTGTTCTGGGTTGGATTACTTTCCAAAAAGTAAAAAGTATGTGCATTTGTTCTTATGGGATATTCACACTGCTGATGAAACTCATTTAAAATTATAAAGTAACAAAGAAACAGAAAGAGTTGCCAGATTAAATTCAACTTTTGTTAAGCATGAAAAACATAGTAAAGCGCATAAAGATGGGCAACGCTTATCCAGATCAGCTTCAACGGATCTCAATAAAGCTTGGGCTGCTGCAAACGATTAAGTTAGAATCATGCCAACATACTGATGGTTCTGCATATTAGCAGCACTAACTGTTCACAAGATTGAGGAGGGATTATTACCTGACATTTTTGTGTCCTTCCTGAACTCCAGAGTGTGACAGTTTGAATTAAAACAAAGTTATCTCTGTCAAGAGAGGGTGAAATGGAAGCAGCAAATACTTAATCAAGCCAGAACTGGGGATGCTGAATTGGGGCTGAAGGTGATTACAGTCACTGGTGATGGAACGTTATCCACCTACTTGTTATATCAGTAAAAAATAATAAGTTATTAGTTTAAAATTTGTGAAGTGATTCACCCCGTGGTCTTACATTATGATGACAGAGATTTACTGCATTTATATTAGAAAAAGGGTGAATGTTTCATATTGGACTCCAAAAAGAACAAGAGATAAGAAGCTTAAGTAAGGCATGGACAGAGGGAACATTAAAAAGCAGACCCCAGTGTTAAGTTCAAGCTGAATCAAGACCAATACACAGATTGCACAAATCTTGTAAGCTGTTTCAAATTGCCTTGGCAAAAATCCTATCAGAACTGATTATTTCAAGCTTTCTACATCTCTTAATTAGTAGCAATCACACGAAATCAAGGAAACCCATGAGGTTTCCCATATATTTGATAAAAAAAGAAAAAAAAAAAATCAGGAGAATGGCTATTCAATAGGATCTGAACAAAAAAAGTAGATATTTCCTGTTTCTACA